>NW_013803509.1:0-534 GCF_000517525.1 Limulus polyphemus | reverse complement strand
GCCTCTGATACAACTCCTATTTCACTCACACAATTGCAAAAGTTACTAAATTAAAGTACTGTAGTTTTAATGAGTTCAAAACTTGTAACAAAACCCTAGAAATTTATTCTGATTTTATCGGACTTTTAATTATAACACTTTAACTTTACAGTCCATCTATTCATTCAAATTGTTATTGATGACTTAATACCATTGTTTCAGGTCAGTCATTATTCAGGGTCTTGCCACCCTTGTCACTGCTTTGATCCTTTTCACAACCCCTCTTCCCTGCTGTACTGTTTCTTACCTTCAGCTTTTGATACTCACAGCTTTTCCAGATGTCTCCGGGTAGTTCATTAGTCACGTACACTGTCTGTTAATTTTTTAACCACGTGCTAATAACGGTTAAACCGAATTAAATTGCCTAAAGTTTCAACATAAACATTTTACCAATTCACATAAAGAATGATTCTAAATTTCACAAACCGATCGAAGAAGAAAAACAGTTTCTGAGCACCCCTTGATTATCTGATTATTTTAGTCTTATTGCTACCT
>NW_013803508.1:0-576 GCF_000517525.1 Limulus polyphemus | reverse complement strand
AAGCAGCTAGTGCAGATAAGGATATTCATCAGCAGCTTCCAGAAGTTCTGAAGAAAATTGTGGAAGAAGGAGGGTATTCGGATGAACAAATTTTTAACGTCGACGAGATGGGGTTATTTTGGAAAAGGATGCCTTCCAAAACTTTTCTGGCCAAATCTGAGAGTTCCCAGTCAGGATATAAAGCTGCAAAGGATAGACTAACCCTTTTATTGGGCGACAATGCTAAAGGAAATTTGAAATTAAAGCCTATATTGGTTTATCGAGCTCAGAATCCAAGAGCTCTTAAAGGTATAAATCAAAGACAGTTAACAATAATATGGAAATCTAATAAAAAAGCATGGGTAACTAAAGCTTTGTTTGAAGAATGGTTCGTCGAGTATTTTTATCCAACGGTTGAAGACTTTTGCCGAAGAAGAAATTTAGATTTTAAAGCTTTGCTTATTTTAGATAATGCCCCTGGTCATCCTTTTGGTCTCGATTCAATGTGCAAAAATATCAAAGTGACATTTTTGCCTGCAAACACTACCTCTTTATTGCAACCAATGGATCAGGGCGCTATCGCGACCTTTAAAGCAT
>NW_013803507.1:0-538 GCF_000517525.1 Limulus polyphemus | reverse complement strand
ACATTGTTAGATTGAGAACTCACTAGAATGTTAATTGGACTGTAGGGATGTGGGACATTGTAAGGTTGAGAACCCACTAGAATGTTAATTGGACTGTGGAGATGTGGGACATTGTTAGGTAGAGAACTCACTAGAATGTTAATTGGACTGGGTATGTGGGACATTGTTAGATTGAGAACTCACTAGAATGTTAATTGGACTGTAGGTATGTGGGACATTGTTAGGTTGAGAACCCACTAGAATGTTAATTGGACTGTAGGTATGTGGGACATTGTAAGGTTGAGAACCCACTAGAATGTTAATTGGACTGTAGAGATGTGGGACATTGTTAGATTGAGAACTCACTAGAATGTTAATTGGACTGTAGGTATGTGGGACATTGTAAGGTTGAGAACCCACTAGAATGTTAATTGGACTGTAGAGATGTGGGACATTGTTAGTTTGAGAACCCACTAGAATGTTAAGTGGACTGTAGGTATGTGGGACTTTGTAAGGTTGAGAACCCACTAGAATGTTAAGTGGACTGTAGGGATGTGGG
>NW_013803506.1:0-942 GCF_000517525.1 Limulus polyphemus | reverse complement strand
ATTTGATACTATATAAACGTAAGAGTATAGTGTTTCAAAATAGGATAAAGCTATTCGTTATATTCTATTAAAGATTCCATTACTGTCAAACGTCGTGTGTTTCTAATACTTAAGTGAGCACCATAACAATTGTTCTTTTTCAAATTAGCTTATATAAATAGTTGTTATATATAAAGAAAAAAAGCGACAATATAATAATGGGATAAACACATTTAAACTATAATTCACTCTAGAAAACGAACAAAATGTGAATGGGAAATTGCAAAATTAAGGTTAGTGGAAAATTTACGTAGAACTCGAGTGTTTGTAAATGTTCATATTCAAAGTCTTTAAAGTTCCTATACACTGGACACATTTTGAAACAATAAACTCTTAAATATGCCCTTTGAATTCATGTACTAGAATTACAATTACAATCGATCTTCATGTGTTTGCAATACTTAAGATATCACCATGGCAATTGTTGGTGTTCCAATTAGGCTATATAAATAGTGTTGAGATATAAATAGAAAGCAGAGACAAAACACGTAATGAAGGAATAGTGCATATAGAAAATGATATAGAAACAATATAAATAAATTAAAGACCATGTATTTCGATAATGTTCATACAACACAGAAAAGCTGCAAAAAGAATAACACTAAAAATAACATTAACGAGAAAAAAGAAAAAGTTGGAAATAATACGAAGAGCAATGTACACTATTGCGGAACCCACAAAAAAGATAATTAACTTAGAGAAACATACTGTATCAGTGCTGAAATAATTTCGTCAGTATCTAAAAGTTTTCAAAACGTTAGGGAAAATGCACGAAAATATTGTTTGATGGGAGAAACACACATATACAAAAACTAACTCTACAGAACAAATCACATGTGATTAAAAACTTGCTAAATTAAGGTTAGTGGTGATATAAACGACGAACAAATGTTTTCCAAAAAA
>NW_013803505.1:0-847 GCF_000517525.1 Limulus polyphemus | reverse complement strand
TAGAACGATACTAGGTATTGGGTCCTATTTAATCCAGTCGGTATTAAACAAACACATGTAGATATGTTGTAAATATATGAGTTAATAAACACAATGGCTGCATACTAAAGTCAACAGTGGGTCAGAGAAGGATACTAGCTATTGGGTCCTCCGACTGGATTAAATCATGTGTTTGTTTAAGATATATATGTTGTAAATATATGAGTTAATTAACATATTGCTGCAGACTAAAGTCAACAGTGGGTCATAGAACGATAATTGTTATTGGATCTATTTAATCGACTCGAACTTGAGAAAACCAATGAATATATGTTGTAAATATAAGAGTTAATAAACACATTGTCTGCAGACAAAAGTCAACAGTGGGTCAAAGAACGATACTAGCTATTGGGTCATATTTAGTCCAGTCGGTCTTAAACAAACACATGTAGATATGTTGTAAACATATGAGTCAATTAACACATTTCCTGCATACTAAAGTCGACAGTGGGTCATAGAACGATACTAGCTATTGGGTCCTATTCAATCTAGTCGGTCTTAAACAAACACATGTAGATATGTTGTAAACATATGAGTTAATAAACAAAATGGGTGCAGACTAAAGTCAACAGTGGGTCAGAGAACGATACTAGCTATTGGGTCCTATTTAATCCAGTCGAACTTAAGGAAACACATGTAGATATTTTGTAAATATATGAGTTAATTAACACATTGTCTGCTGACTCAAGTCAACAGTGGGTCATATAACAATACTAGCTATTAGGTCCTATTTAATACAGTCGGTTTAAAATAAACAGGTGTAGATATGTTGTAAATATATGAGTTAATTAACAAACTGGCTGCAGAC
>NW_013803504.1:0-537 GCF_000517525.1 Limulus polyphemus | reverse complement strand
AAATGACATTTCTTGGGACGGAGTTTGAGGTTTGCTGCTTTCATACGCTTGAATACTTCCTCCAGCTGGGACATTTCCTCGTCAAAAGTTGTTGCAAATACGATGAAATCGTCCAGGTACACTAGGGCTATCCTCCATTGTAGGCCTTCCAATACTCGTTCCATCAGCCTCTCAAATGTTGCTGGAGCATTACTGAGCCCGAATGGCATCACTCGGTATTGCCAGAGACCTTGGCCATAATTAAATGCTGTCTTGGGTCTATCTGCTTCAGCCATTTTTACTTGATGGAAACATGACATTAAGTCCAGAGTTTAAAACCACCTGGATCCACTTAGGGCATCAAGAGTATCATCAATTCTTGACAGTGGGTATGAGTCTTTTTCGGTTATGCTGTTAAGAGCCCTGAAGTCCACACAGCAACGTTGGGTCGCATCCTTCTTCTTGACTAATACGACAGGAGCTGACCAGGGACTATATGATTTTTCAACTATCCCTTCCTTGATTAGACTATCCATGACGTTCTCTATCTCTTGTCGC
>NW_013803503.1:0-537 GCF_000517525.1 Limulus polyphemus | reverse complement strand
CAACAACAACATGAGGTTGAAGTTGGTTGTAACAACAGTATGGGGTTGGAGTTTGTTCTAACAAGAACACGGGGTTGGAGTTTGTTCTAACAACAACACGAGGTTGGAGTTTGTTCTAACAACAACAACATGAGGTTGAAGTTGGTTGTAACAACAGTATGGGGTTGGAGTTTGTTCTAACAAGAACACGGGGTTGGAGTTTGTTCTAACAACAACACGAGGTTGGAGTTGGTTGTAACAACAACAACATCAGGTTGAAGTTGGTTGTAACAACAGTATGAGGTTAAACGTGGTTGTAACAACAACACGGGACAGGAGTTGGTTGTAACAACACCACGGGGTCGGAGTTTGTTTTAACAACAACACGAGATTGGAGAGAGTTGCAACAACAATACAGGGTTGTTGTTAGTGTTCTTATGTTTTAAGCTTCTTTAATTGGAGAACACGTATAAGTGATATCTTTATGTTAAAGTTTACGTAGAAACACTTGCACGGTGATATATAACCACTTTTATCCAGTATACAGGGGCGGATTGA
>NW_013803502.1:0-703 GCF_000517525.1 Limulus polyphemus | reverse complement strand
CCTTGATTTAATCCACTCTTCGCTCAGATCCAGTGTTGTCACCTTGACTTAACACACTCTTCTCTCAGATCCAGTGTTGTCACCTTGTTACGTCACCTTGATTTAATCCACTCTTCGCTCAGATCCAGTGTTATCACCTTGTTACGTCACCTTGATTTAATCACACTCTTCTCTCAGATCCAGTGTTGTCACCTTGACTTAACACACTCTTCTCTCAGATCCAGTGTTATCACCTTGTTACGTCACCTTGATTTAACACATTCTTCTCTGAAGATCCAGTGTTATCACCTTGTTACGTCACCTTGATTTAATACACTCTTCTCTCAGAACCAGTGTTGTCACCTTGTTACGTCACCTTGATTTAATCCACTCTTCTCTCAGATCCAGTGTTATCACCTTGTTACGTCACCTTGATTTAATACACTCTTCTCTCAGAACCAGTGTTGTCACCTTGTTACGTCACCTTGATTTAATCCACTCTTCTCTCAGATCCAGTGTTGTCACCTTGTTACGTCACCTTGATTTAACACACTCTTCGCTCAGATCCAGTGTTATCACCTTGTTACGTCACCTTGATTTAACACACTCTTCTCTCAGATCCAGTGTTGTCACCTTGACTTAACACACTCTTCTCTCAGATCCAGTGTTATCACCTTGTTACGTCACCTTGATTTAACACATTCTTCTCTCAGATCCAGTGTTA
>NW_013803501.1:0-942 GCF_000517525.1 Limulus polyphemus | reverse complement strand
ATGCCACATTTCTACTTGTGTTAAGAATGCTTATGCTATGATGCTACATTTCTACTTGTGTTAAGAATGCTTATGCTATGATGCCACATTTCTACTTGTGTTAAGAATGCTGATGCTATGATGCCACATTTCTATTTGTGTTAAGCGTGCTGATGCTGTGATGCCACATTTCTATATGTGTTAAGAATGCTCATGCTATGATGCCATATTTCTATTTGTGTTAAGAATGCTGATACTATGATGCCACATTTCTATTTGTGTTAAGCGTGCTGATGCTATGATGCCACATTTCTATTTGTGTTAAGGGTACTGATGCTATGATGCCACATTTCTATTTGTGTTAAGAATGCTCATGCTATGATGCCATATTTCTATTTGTGTTAAGAATGCTGATGCTATGATGCCACATTTCTATTTCTGTTAAGGGTACTGATGCTATGATGCTACATTTCTATTTCTGTTAAGGGTGCTGATGCTATGATGCCACATTTCTATTTGTGTTAAGAATGTTGATGCTATGATGCCATATTTCTATTTGTGTTAAGAATGCTTATGCTATGATGCCACATTTCTATTTGTGTTAAGGGTGCTGATGCTATGATGCTACATTTCTGTATATATTAGATGTAGTTCTAATGATGTCTTTATGTAACAATTATGCGTCTAAAGAACAAGGATGTTAATTTTTGAAACCCCAACATCACTTGAAAAGCTCCAAAGAAGTAGAATGGTTACATCTAAGCAGACGTCTGGCAATTTCTTTCCTGACGTTCTTTGTAAAAATTTTGATCAGGACAATTGTTTCCCCAAAATGAAATGCTTTTGGACAAAATATCAGATATCAAATGTTAGATATTTTATTGTTTTTAATCTCAATACAGTGACTATTGTTATATATTTTATTAATTTAATCTCAATAAAGTGACTGACTATTGTTAGATA
>NW_013803500.1:0-581 GCF_000517525.1 Limulus polyphemus | reverse complement strand
CAAGAATGCCCTAGCATTTACTAGATATGTGTTAGTCTTGTATATATAAAACGTTCACGACGTGACGGGACAACAAAGGTAATGAGTAATTGAACTGCAGTTAGAGAGAATATTGTTAAGCACGTGAGAAGTTCATTGAGAATTATAGCGTTTGTTACAGAGCGACTGTTGAAATTAAGTGTATCGTAAAGTTGTATTCGGAAAGAATAAACCAGTTTTATTTAAGAAAGGACTTGTGTCGCTAAAGTTTCGTCAGAACGAATTTACGAAAATTAACTTACGAACGGAGACGTAACAAATTAGTGTTAGAAGTGGGATGAAAAAAAATGGAAACGAGAGGCGGAAAATCAAACTACAGCTTAGCAGATTTGATAGCAGCAATACAAGAGCAGCAAAATAAACAAGAAGAACAAGAAAATAAACAAGAAAAGAAACAAGAAGAGAAACAACAGCAGTTGCAAGAAAACCTGCAACAGTGGCAGCTTGAACAACAAATTAAACAAGAAGAGAAATTACAGCAGTTGTTGGAGGAAAAAGAAAAGAAACAAGAAGAACGAGAAAAGAAACAAGAAGAGAGACAA
>NW_013803499.1:0-923 GCF_000517525.1 Limulus polyphemus | reverse complement strand
AGTACATTATCATAATGTAATAAAGACCCCGTGTATTCACTTGTTATATAACTTACAGTTATAATTACATCAGCATTACAAACATCAATATATCATAAGGTCATAAAGACCACGTGTTATCACTTTTTATATAAAATACTGTTATAATTACAATAACATGGCAATCTTCAATACATCATAAAACCATAAAGACCCCGTGTATGCAATTTTTATATAAAATACTGTTATATTACAACAGCATGGCATAGTACATTACATCATAAGGTCAAAAAAACCCTGTATTTATTTATTATATAAAATACAGTTGTAATTACAACAATTATAATTTTACATTACATCATAATGTAATAAAGACCCCGTGAATGCACTTGTGACATAAAATGATGTTATAATTACAACAGCATGTCATTGTAAAATTCATCATAAGGTGAAAAAGACCCTGTGTATTCACTTGTTATATAACATACAGTTGTAATTACAAAAAATTGTGATTTTACATTACATCATAAGGTAATAAAGACCCCTTGTATTCACTTGTTATATAAAATACAGTTATAATTACAACAGTATATCGTAGTACTATACATCATAAGGTTATAAAGACCCCAAGTATTCAATTTTATATAAAATACGGTTATATTACAACAACATGTCATAGTACATTACATCATAAGGTAATAAATACCCCATGTATTCACTTCATATATAAAATTCAGTTATAATTACAACAGCATGCCGAACTTCAATACATCATAAGGTCATGAAGACCCCGTGTATTCACTTGTTATATAAAATACAGTTATAATTACAACAGCTTTTCAAACTACAATACATCACAAAGTCACTTTTTATATAAAATACTGTTATAATTACAACAGCATGTTATTGTACAATACATCATAAGGTCATAAAGACCCCGTATA
>NW_013803498.1:0-554 GCF_000517525.1 Limulus polyphemus | reverse complement strand
GCTGTTGTTTGTGTGAACTATACATCTGTAACGTGTAATCTCGTTCACACAAACAACAGCTATACATCTGTAACGTGTAATCTCGTTCACACAAACAACAGATATACATCGGTAACGTGTAATCTCGTTCACACAAACAACAGCTATACATCGGTAACGTGTACTCTCATTCACACAAACAATAGGTATATATAGGTAACGTGTAATCTCGTTCACACAAACAACAGCTGTACATCGGTAACGTGTTATCTCGTTCACAAAAACAATAGCTATACATCGGTAACATGTAATCTCGCTCACACAAACAACAGCTATACATCTGTAACGTGTAATCTCGCTCACACAAACAACAGCTATACATCTGTAACGTGTAATCTCGTTCACACAAACAACAGCTATACATCTGTAACGTGTAATCTCGTTCACACAGACAACAGCTATACATCGGTAACGTGTAATCTCGTTCACACAAACAATAGCTATACATCTGTAACGTGTAATCTCGTTCACACAAACAACAGCTATACATCTGTAACGTGTTATCTCGTTCACAC
>NW_013803497.1:0-537 GCF_000517525.1 Limulus polyphemus | reverse complement strand
TCAGTATCATTAATCAAAGTTTTTTCAACAGAATGAATACTTTCAGTTTTGAAGTTATCAACTTTTCGTTTCCAAATAAGCTATGTTACAATGTTTACTACTCACAGCTTCTTAGATACAATAGAATTTGTTCAATATTATAATGCTTCTTGGACAAAGCTTGTAAGCAAGGTTTCTTCTTCTACTGCACTTCATTCAGTTTTTAAGAAATTCAACAATATATTAACTAATAATTATGGGTTTAGAAGTTTTACAGAATATCATGACCTTTTCAAAACTTTCATGCCTATACTTTATATCCTTTGGAAATTAAGGTAACAGTAAACCCCTTTAGTGTATTAACCACCATTAGTTTTATCTCCTGTTAGTTTAAGCTTATTATATATATATAAAGCTAACACTAGCTATGTAACAGTTCTGTATATAGTATAACATTACTTCATTAGTTAAGTTCAGATAGTTTCTGCTAATTACCTTATTTGCTATATTCCTGATTGTTAAGCCTAATTATTATTACTGAACTTTCTCTAGATGTTC
>NW_013803496.1:0-536 GCF_000517525.1 Limulus polyphemus | reverse complement strand
GAATTATGAATAACATGAATGGATTGAAATATTTAATTAAATTATCTCAAAATAAACCTTCATTTCGGTGTAAGATTGAAATTAGCTTGAATTCTTCATAACCTCTGAATAGTGGGTGACCCAATGGGTCACGGGTGGTCTAGTATGACTCTAAATTAACGTGGATTAAACATTTAAATAATATCAAAACCAAAGTTTGGCAATGCACGAATTATGTTAGGAGTCTAACGGGTAAAAACAGAGGACCAACAGCTGAAAACATAATAAAAATTTACAAAGCATATACACAGCGTGGTCACAAGTAAATAGACACCACCTTTTCAGAAAAAATGAAAATTTTCAGTCTTATTCACATGAATTGATATATTTATAATTTAATTAATATCTAGTAAATCTTCCTTTTGCTTCGTGGAGTTCGTTGATCCTTTGGGGTATCGTGAGAATCATCTCGTCAATTTTAGATTGTGGAATTTTCGCCCACCTTTGCTTCAAAACTTGGAGTAGATCGCTCTTCGAAGTTGGTTTTTTTTTTGTTT
>NW_013803495.1:0-568 GCF_000517525.1 Limulus polyphemus | reverse complement strand
GTCAAATATTCTGGAAGTGTATGTCCTTTCCTTTACAGTTGTATGCCTTGCTTTAACATTGACTGGCTCTACCTCCTGGCACACGCCCAACAATGCCCCTTCCTTAAGTGTCTGCTAGAAGCATACTTCTGCCCTCGTTTTATTATTTCTACTTAATTTACTTTGTATTTATTGCTTTTGTTTTCATCGAACTTTAATAGATTATACTGTCAGTGTCCAAAAGTTAAAGAATAACATAAAGGGTATTAAAATAAAATGAAAAAGTAAACCCTTATTTAAACTTAAGAAAAAAAATATACAGTGAAAAAAATTAGCACAAATTTCACTTTAACTTCAATATAGGTACACGACTTTGTGTCTGCCTTATTCGTTTCTCACTTTATTTGCTTTGTATTTGTTTTCTCATTTAAGTAAACTGCCACGCAATGTTCAAAAGAAAAACTAAGACGAAAAAAAAATGAAATAGAAAAATAATTAAACTGTTAATATTTAAAATAGTTGTTTGAACAACGGATGGTAGCACATTTTATGCTGCATATAGTAACAACAAAAACGTTTTCATTCAAAT
>NW_013803494.1:0-537 GCF_000517525.1 Limulus polyphemus | reverse complement strand
CATGTACTGCATGTTCTGCACCATTCTTCCACATCTTGTCTCATACCTATCCAGTAAAATCTTTGTTGTAGATGACTCAATGTCTTCCTAATTCCGAGATGTTCTCCTGTTAAATTATCATGGGATTGACGCAGCACAACTTCCCGTAACTTCCTCAGTATAAATGTTTGCCAAGTCGTCAATTTCCCATCTGTAGTTTCCCATCTCCGGACAAGAATACCATCTTCAAGCTTTAACTGGTCCCAATGTGCCCAATAGTGCTTTGTCACAGGGCTTAGACTTCTCCCAAGCAGGACAAAAAACACTTGCTTTTAAAAAATCAATTATTGGCTTCAAATCTTGATCTTTCTCCTGCTCTGCTTTAATATCGATACCTGGTTCCACTTTGCCATCATCAACTCCTTTAGTCACTTTGACTTCACCTTGATGGCACCTAATTAGTTCAACCTCTCTTTTAACAGTTACCGGAACTTGGCCTTTGTTGTTCCCAAACGTTATTTTATCAAAATCAATTACAAACTTCCTCGGTAGTAGATA
>NW_013803493.1:0-537 GCF_000517525.1 Limulus polyphemus | reverse complement strand
CGCTTTGTTAAGTACCTTACTTGCTCATATTACAACTGCAACATATTTATTGTTTCAATGTTATAAGCTAAGACTACTACCTGTAACCAACCTGCATTCCTTCCACAAATATCTGGTTGTCATGTGAACAGACCTCAGGACCAATAGAGAATAAATAGAGTAAACCTGCGAGTAATGAGCACCATTCTTGTTCAACACATAGCTACATTATCCACTTTTAATGCTTTTTTGACAACAGCTCTTAATGATACCTGTTGCCTGCTTTAATTCATTTTACCACTGTCTTGTTATTACATAAACAAAGCCGTGTGTCCAGGGAAGAAGAAGAAATTAAATAAAACTGTAAGTAACACAAGTTGTAAGTCCTACACAAGCAAATGAAACAGGTTAGCTATTACAAAAGTGACAAGCTCTAACATTGGACTGGTGTATTCCATTCGACTTCTATCCGATGCAGGTTTAATACAAGCCAGAGCCAACTTTAGAGTAATGGTGTGCGAGTGTTATTTTCTGTCTTAAACAAAGCAGCCACAGTCT
>NW_013803492.1:0-537 GCF_000517525.1 Limulus polyphemus | reverse complement strand
TTGACTCGTTCTCTCGAACCTTCGGGAATTGTCGGGAGATTACTAGATATAGGGTAATCTGGTATATATAAGAGGGTGACAACGTGACGGGACAATAATGTGTGTGTAGGTAGTGAGTAATTGAACTGCAGTCAGGAAGTATTGTTCAAGTTAACATTCGTTGTTATAGCATTTGTTATAGAGCGACTGTTGAAAATAAGTGTATCGTTAAAGTTATATTCAGAAAGAATAAATCAGTTTTATTAAGAAAGGACTTGTGTCGCTAAAGTTTCGTCAGAACGAATTTACGGAAAATCAATTAACGACTGGAGGCGTAACAAATTGGTGTCAGAAGTGGGATAAATAAAAAAAAAGAAGATGGAAACCAGAGGCGGAAAATTAAACTACAGCTTAGCAGATGGCAGCAATACAAGAACAGCAGAAGAAACAAGAAGAGAGACAACAGCAGTTGCAAGAAAACCTACAACAGTGGCAGCTCGAACAACAAAATAAACAAGAAAAGAAACAAGAACAACGAAAAGAGAAATTACAGCAGTG
>NW_013803491.1:0-536 GCF_000517525.1 Limulus polyphemus | reverse complement strand
TGGGATGTATCTTCTTCCGTACTGGTCTCCGTCTCGTTGGCTTCTGCTTCACGTGAGGTTCATCTGCTCTATCAGGAAATGTCCTATTATCGGTAACAGTCACATCAGTGGTAGTAACTTCATAAAGGGCTTCACTGTTTCCCTTCTCAAAACCGGGTAGTTTCTTCTTCGACAGTGGCTTTTTCAGGTGACATGTCTTCAGCAGCTTCATTTGTTCCGTGGTTCACTTCATTCCAACTGAAATGTCCTGGACCATGATAACGCCAAAGCCTGTTGGCGTGCACCACTTATGGCTTACCTCGCCGACCACATTTTATCCAGAAGGTCACGTCTGAGAGACGATCCACTATGTCATATGGGCCTTCTCATGGAGAAGACAACTTAAGACACTTCCCTTTGGTCTTCCTGGGATTATACAACCACACCTTGTCTCCTGGTACAAAGCTGACTTCAGTAGATCTCTTATAATAACATGGCTTCATGGAATCAGCAGACGTTTTTAAGTTTGAACGCACTTGATGGTGAATATCATCCAT
>NW_013803490.1:0-537 GCF_000517525.1 Limulus polyphemus | reverse complement strand
CCTGGTGGGGCAGATACGAACTAAGTTGGAAGATCTTCAACTCCCGGGCGCTCTGTTTATACACTGCATTATACATCAGCAAGCACTCTGTGGGAAAGACTTAGATATTTCTTGCGTACTGAAACCAGTCGTTTCTGCGTGAACTTCATTCGGGGTCATGCACTTAATCACCACCAGTTCCAGGCTTTTCTTGAAGAAATTGATTCTGAATTCTGTGACTTGCCTTATCACACAGCAGTGAGGTGGCTCAGCTGCGGTGAAGTCCTGTTTCGTTTTTATAAGCTCCGAAAAGAAATAGATAATTTTCTCACCGAAAAGGATAGAGCTGATCCACTTCTGTCAGATCCTACTTGGCTGTCAAAGTTGCCATTTTTGGTTGATATCACATCCCACATGAATGAATTGAATTTGAAACTTCAGGGAAAGGATAACCTTATCTGTGATCTCTACAGAATCATCAAAGGATTTCGGAGAAAGCTATTATTGTTTGAAGCACAACTGGAGGGAGGAAACTTCTCTCATTTTCAGTGTTTCGCG
>NW_013803489.1:0-1010 GCF_000517525.1 Limulus polyphemus | reverse complement strand
ACGGGAAAAGAAACAAGAAGAGAGATTACAGCAGTGGCAACTGGAACAAGAAAGGAAACAAGAAGTACAAATGGAAAACATCAGTAAATTTAAAAGCGAATTAGATACATTAAGAGACGATTTATTGTCTGTTACACAAGCAGGATACATTGACCATCGACTTAATCAGCCCCAGACAATGGCAAGCCCCTTACAGAGCCCGCAGAATCTATAGTTGTGTCTGTCCGCTGCTGTCAACTGTCCAAGTATTTCCAGTGGTTGTCCCTTCAAGCTCGTTGCCAGATATACAGCTTTCTGCTCCTCTGTCCATCCATTCATCTCTGCCAGTAGCTCAAACTGTGCTCTATATGCTTCCCACGGTGCCTTCCCATCGAATTCCTGTGGCTTCCTTCGCACTGGATCACTCTTATTACTGACATTCATATCTGGGATGTGACTTCTAATGGGACTGAATATGTCTGCATTAGGGTTTAACACTGGTAGAGGCTCTCGAACTCAGGTATGGAACCCAAAATCAGTCAGAAGTCTACAGGGCCAGGTTCAGGACGAGAGTCCGTGCTAAAGGGGAGAGCCTGCAAGAGCTGGCTCAGGACTTGGAAAGCATGACACACAAGGCCTACCCAACTGCACCACCCGATCTCCTCAAGTTGTTGCTGAGGGATCAGTTCGTAGATGCCTTGGACAGTCCAGAACTTAAGATACAAGTGAAGCAAGCACACACCCCTCTACCATGCAGGATGCAATGGCCGGAGCTCTCGAATTTGAATCCTACGTTCAGTCCAGCACAGAGGTACCGAGGTCGGTACAGTCATCTGGATTCAAGGCCAGAAAAAGTCAGCTTTCAGGGACTTTTTGAAAGTTTGAGGGACTTTGCTGGCACTGTAACAAACTTGGGCACAAGAGAGCTCAATGTTGGCAACTTCAACACAGGGGAGACGATACAGCAGTAAAGGCTGCTACCAAGAAAGGCTGTTGGAACTGTGGGGAGCAAGGACATCTGAGGAACCAGT
>NW_013803488.1:0-537 GCF_000517525.1 Limulus polyphemus | reverse complement strand
TGGTTAGTAAAGTATATTTACATTCCTCTTTTGTTGTTACTTCTTGTTTCATATAGCAATTGTAGCGACTTAATCACTGAGCTTTGCACCTCTCTGTTGCAGGCAAACTGTTTGTCGTCCAGTGAATAATGTGCACGCGCGGTTTTTCTTGGGGAAACATTCTAACTACGCATGCTTATGCAGCAGGTTCTCGGTCATAAAGCGTAACGGTCGTACATACAAACCAGCAGAATAATAGTATAGATACTCTTGTTTTGGCGCGTCGCGTTGGTTATATTTACAGTCGTGTGTAGGCGTTCTCGAAATTTCAGTTTTACGTAACAATATTGAACTACACTTAAGCGTTTACGTATATACATATATTGTTGATTCTTACTCTCGAGAATCTTCTACAACTTTGGAGAACAGGCTGTAGTTTCGCAATACATATTTAACATTATTAGCTACGCATGTTTTAGAAAATATAGACTTAATCTAAACAAACGTTGATATTAAAATAAATATATTATAATAAATTCGTTTCAAACTTGACAAAAC
>NW_013803487.1:0-557 GCF_000517525.1 Limulus polyphemus | reverse complement strand
CTGTTTTTAAAAATATAATTATTTTAATAAGATCATTTTGGCATTTTTTTTTTGTACATCGCGAAAACTCTATCAAATTACCTATATGTAATGGACAATTCAAGTCAGATGTAAAAAATTCTAAATTAATATTTCAGTTTTAAAATTCTAACGTAACGTGTCATAACGTGAGCGTTGTACTGTTAGTTTGTAATTATATTAAGATATCAAGTATGCTAAAATATTATATAGTATTATAAAGTGTAAAGTATTATAAGTAGTAGTTAATATTTTATAAAAGTATTATAAGTACGAGTTAACATTTTATAAAAGTATTATAAGTACGATTTCACATGTGATACAAGTATTATAAGTACGATTTCACATGTGATACAAGTATTATAAGTATCAGTTCACATGTAATACAAGTATTATAAGTATGAATTCACATGTAATACGAGTATTATAAGTATGAATTCACATGTAATACGAGTATTATAAGTATGAATTGACATGTGATACAAGTATTATAAGTACCGTTTTAAAAGGACGGTCGCGTGTTTGTAATAAACAATGCT
>NW_013803486.1:0-1477 GCF_000517525.1 Limulus polyphemus | reverse complement strand
AAAACTGGTGACAGAAGTGGGATCGATAAAAAAAGATGGAAACCAGAAGTGCAGAATCCAACTACAGCTTAGCAGATTTGATGGCAGCAATACAAGAGAGCAAAAGAAAGAAGAGAGATTACAGCAGTTGTTGGAGGAAAAAGAAAAGAAACAAGAATAACGAGAAAAGAAACAAGAAGAGAGATTACAACAGTTGTTAGAGGAAAAAAGAAAAGAAACAAGAAGAGAGACAATAGCAGTGGCAAGAAAACCTGCAACAGTGGCAGCTCGAACAGCAAAATAAACAAGAGAGACAACAGCAGTGGTTGGAGGAGAAAGAAAATAAACAAGATAAGAGATTACAGCAGAAAGGAAACAGAAGGAAAGTTTCTGAGAGTTACAGGAAAGTCAACAACAGTGGCAAGAAGTACAAATGGAAAACATTAGCAAATTTCATAGTGAATTAAATATATTAAAGGATGATTTACTATCTTTTACACTGGGAGGATATATTAGCCACCGACCTAATCAGCCTCAGACCCCGCAGCTAAACCCTAATGCAAACATCTTCAGTCCTGTTAGAAGTCACATCTCAGATATGAATGTCAGCAATAGGGTTGATCTAGTACGAATGAAGCCACAGGCATTCGATGGGAAAGCACCGTGGGAAGCATATAGAGCACAATTTGAGCTCCTGGCAGAAATGAATGGATGGGCAGAGGAGCAGAAAGCAGTGTACTTGGCAACGAGCCTGAAGGGACAACCACTGGAAATACTTGGACAGTTGTCAGCAGATGACAGGCACAACTATAGAGCACTGGTAGCAGCTCTAAAACTTAGATATGGAACCGAAAATCAGTCCGAAGTCTACAGAGCTAGGTTTAGGACTAGAGTCCGTGCTAAAGAGGAGAGCCTGCAAGAGCTGGCACAAGACTTGGAAAGTATGGCACACAAGGCCTACCCAACTGCACCACCTGATGTCCTCAAGCTGTTGCTGAGGGATCAGTTTGTAGTCGCCTTGGACAGTCCACAACTGAAGATACAAATGAAGCAATCACACCCTTCTACTATGCAGGATGGAATGGCCAGAGCTCTTGAATTTGAAGCCTACGTTAAGTCCGGCACAGAGGTTGGTACAGTCATCAGGATTGGAGGTCAGAAAAGGGCAGATTTCAGAGAGGTTTGAGGGACTGTAATCAACCCGGGCACAAGAGAGCTCAATGCTGGCATCTTCAACACATGGCAGATGCCACGGCAGGAAAGGCTGCTTCCCAGAAGGGTTGTTGGAACTGTTGAGAGCAAGGACATATGAGGAACCAGTGTAAGAAGAATACTTCCAATAATTCAGCCTCGGGAAAACTAATAGTGGTTCGTGTTGAGGGATGCCTTCCAACTCTCACCGTGAAAGTTTTAACAGCTAGTTGTAAAATGCCAAGCACACGTAGTGTCTATGTGTCAGGAAAGCTGGATGGCCAAAGGTGTAACTTTGTCATAGATT
>NW_013803485.1:0-537 GCF_000517525.1 Limulus polyphemus | reverse complement strand
GAATAATAACTTGTTGTTTATATCCTCCCGTTTACAACGTAATTTCTACATATTTGATGAATAATAACTTATTGTTTATATCTTCCCGTTTACAACATAATTTCTACATATTTGATGAATAATACCTTGTTGTTTATATCCTCCCGTTTACAACATAATTTCTACATATTTGATGAATAATACCTTGTTGTTTATATCCTCCTGTTTACAACAAAATTTCAAAATTCTATCCACAAAGGAATAACAAGCAGTGATTTTTTTGAGAATTAGTGTGACATGATGTTTGATGTGGGGGCATGAGTTTCCAGTTTATCCATATATTTACTTGGTAAAACATCCAAAAAACGTTAACAGTTATTTCCCTCAGTCTCTTAGGTAAACCTAATAGAGTTGTCAATGTTATTAAGATAATTAGCAAAATCTATCAAATTCTCTTTATCATTTTACCATCTCAAAAACGTGTCATCAGCATACCTCAACCTTCATTCTGTTTATAACTCGCATAATAATGGAGATAATAGAGAACCCATACCTCAA
>NW_013803484.1:0-532 GCF_000517525.1 Limulus polyphemus | reverse complement strand
CCTTTTAAAATTGTAATTAAAATTTACGTACCTCAAAAAAGTTCCTGGTGATGTTCAGTGCTTGTTGAATCAAGGTCACGTGGGGTTGAATAAAAACACAGTGTCGCAGAATTGTAGACCTAAAACATCAGAAATAATATGAAGATGATATATTGTTTAGGAACAGTATTCATGATGAGTATACTGGAATGGACGGCAACTTCCTGCTGTAAAAACACACAAACGTTTCGGAAGTCTTCCGTCTTTAGGTTTTTTTACAACAGGCAGTTGCCGTCCATTCCAGTGTACTCATCAATAATTTGTCGAGTTTCTTGTTCAAATGTTCTGTATTTTATTAGAACATTTTATGAATTTAACAACAGTCGCAGAGTATTAACAATAATCATTGTAATTAAGTATTTTCACTTAAGAATCGCTAAAAGAAATCCACTGTAGTTACACTGGGGAAAAATGTATAACCTATAGGTTTTGTTTGTTTGAATTTCGCGCAAAGCTACACGAGGGCTATCTGCGCTAGCCGTCCCTAATTAGC
>NW_013803483.1:0-1746 GCF_000517525.1 Limulus polyphemus | reverse complement strand
TTTCCATCATTGATTTTCAATCATATGACAGTTCTAGCTTTATGTAGTAAATAAAGTAGTAAATACACAAATGTAGAGCTTGGTGGAACTTATACTGTAGTTATCAGGTTTTATTTCATTGTATGATGTTCTGCCTGAGATGGCTTGTAAGAATTCTACATCATACTTCATAAAGCATCAGTCTGTATAAAGTATTCACCATTGAGCATAGGATGATTCATCAGACCAAGTTCAACATTTGCAAGAGGACTTGAATTGAAAAACTGGCTACCAATGTGAACAATGTGACAATTACACGTTAAAGAATACCCTGCATTGATAGTCTTTTCAGCTAACCCTTGGGTTACCTCCTGGGTTTGAGAGGCAGTTACCATGGTGACCCAATATGAGGCAGTTGTTAGAGGAAAATATATCAGTGATATCTGTCATGGCTGCACTTCAAACAGATCAGTATATTCAGTCATCTACACAGCAAGTTCTAGGCTCAGTGATACGCTCAGTTGTATTGGCTTTTGAAAGTGTCTAATTGAAAAGAAATTTGTTCTGAGAAAAAAAAAATATAATTTCACTCACTGATCTAGTATAGGTGATCGTTCACGATTTTACAAAGAGTTGCTCTATTGCCTTTGATCAGGGACTAGATGACCATTTGTATATCGGAATCCCAGTAAACATCTACCACCCAAAACCTAGGGTAATGGCAGCATTCTCAGCCAGATATTGGATTAGAGCCGACAAGTGAGAGACTTTGACCCACGCTACAGGTATTTGTGATTGAAGTCAAACATATGACACACCCAATTATACAAAGGTGCAGCAAAAGAAGGCTTGGGCTATATTGTGTAGTGTTTTAAACAGGTAATTGCATGAAATGGATGAACTTGGAACAGACAGTCCAACACCTGAACCTTAGTCTGAATGACCCAGTCTTGGATACCTATAAAGATCTAGATGAGGAGCAACAGGCGGACAGTAATACATTGATCTCCAAGCTGCAATGCTAATTTGAACTGTAGCTTCGTACTATCAGCTGTTACGACTATAACTACGCGATTGGTCATTTTCTTGAACATTTACAGACTGTAACATATAGAAAAGTTCCACTCTGCCAGTGATAGATATTGCTGTCATTGGCGTTTTTTACACTAATATGTAAAGTCGCAGTAACATACCAACAGACAAAGTAGGTAGAAAATAGTAAAGGCAATTTGAAAGAAAGAATTTTTGTTATTTCTCACCTGGATTACCACATAGTTGAAAATTGCGTACATGGTGTTTAGTCTGTGTATGATTAACTTATTAAAGTGATGACTCAGTTTTACTTAGATTATGATACAAGTTTTATAAAACTTCGACACTTTGTGAAATGTGGGATATTCAGTGTTTACCACAATCATTATTGATATACGACTTTTTTAATTTCTCACTTACTCTGTTTCCATGCAGCTTTAGTATAAACACGGGATCCAGAAAAAACGTTCTTAATTTTTCTGTCGAGTTTGTTTAATTTTTTTATTGAAAGCCTTCTTGTTAAATCCATATAAACATACATTTTGTCATAATTGTATTGAATCATGAGAAGGAGTAAACCCTACTTGCCTCGTTATTTGGATAAGTATAGCGAGGGTAGGAGCAGTCCTTCTTCTCCAGTATGTCTTCCTACATAAGCTGTTCTTTAGCGTGTTATTCACTGAAGTGATGATGTATAGAAACTTTGATTCACAACATCGTTCCCATGAAAACAAG
>NW_013803482.1:0-537 GCF_000517525.1 Limulus polyphemus | reverse complement strand
AGACCCGACACACAAAGATATCGCCACATTTCACGTGCATTAAAGACACGACACACATCAAAGATACTCCCAAATTTGACGTAAATTAAAGGCACGACACACATTAAAGATATACCCCACGTTTCACATACATTAAAGACAAGACACACATCAAATATAACCCCCACACTGGACGTAAATTAAAGGCACGACACACATCAAAGATATCCCCCACGTTTCACGTACATTAAAGACACGACATACATCAAAAATATTCCTCCACGTTTGACATCGTACATTAAAGACACAACACACAAAGATATCCCCCACGTTTCACGTACATTAAAGACACGACACACATCACAGATATCCCCACGTTTGTCGCACATTAAAGAAACGAAACACGTCAAAGATATCCCCCACATTTGACGTACATTAAAAACACGACATACATCAAAGATATCCACCCACGTTTCATGTACATTAAAGACACGACACACGTCAAATATATTCCCCCACGTTTGACGTACATTAAAGACAGGACATACACCAAAGATA
>NW_013803481.1:0-655 GCF_000517525.1 Limulus polyphemus | reverse complement strand
AAATTATGTAACTAGAGTTACACCTAAGTGTTCATGGAGTAGTTGTTTTTATCCTTACTTGGTTAACTATAGTTTCCGAATTTATAACCACGATATTCATCCACCTAGGAATAAACGGAGTAGTTGTACCAAGTAAGGTTAAAGATAAGTATGGTGTTAATAAATTCCGTAACTATAGTTACACCTAGGTGTTTATCGAGTAGTTGTACCAAGTAAGGCTAATGATGAGTATGATGGTTATAAATTATGTAACCAGAGTTACACCTAGGTGTTCATGGAGTAGTTGTACCATGTAAGGCTAAAGATGAGTATGGTGGTTATAAATTCTGTAACTATAGTTACACCAAGGTGTTCGTTGAGATGTTGTACCAAATAACGCTAAAGATGGGTATGGTGGTTATAACTTCTGTAACTAGAGTTACACCTAAGTGTTCATCCAGTAGTTGTACCAAGTAAGGGTAAAGATGAATATGGTGGTTATAAATTCTGTAACTAGAGTTACACCTAAGTGTTCATGGAGTAGTTGTACCAAGTAAGGCTAAAGATTAGTATGGTGGTTATAAATTATGTAACTAGAGATACACGTAAGTGTTCATGGAGTAGTTGTACCAAGTAAAGCTAAAGATGAATATGGTGGTTATAAATTATGTTACTA
>NW_013803480.1:0-539 GCF_000517525.1 Limulus polyphemus | reverse complement strand
GCATCTCTATTGAACTTGGTGAGTTTGATATGAGCATCTCAGTTGAACTTGGTGGGTTTGATGTGAACATCTCTGTTACTGCTGCAAACCCAAAGCTCAGCTTACTTTGCTTGTATTTCTTATTTTCCATTCCTCTTTCCTAAAACACAAAAAAATTCAAAAATGCAGTGATGAAAAATCAGACAATTATTTGAATATTAATGACATTCATGTTGTGAATTAATAAAGGAACAATTTTTTACCACCTTTATAAAATTAGGACCCTATTTAATATATTACTGTTAAAGTATTAATTACAAATTAAGTTATTTAAGTATCAGTTAGCTATAAATAAGACAATAAGTAATCTATGTATATAAAAGGAAGGACTTTGTGTGTCTATGATGTTGTGACACGATATCTCAGACCACAGGCCAACTAG
Organism: Limulus polyphemus; assembly: GCF_000517525.1. Taxonomy (NCBI): domain Eukaryota; kingdom Metazoa; phylum Arthropoda; class Merostomata; order Xiphosura; family Limulidae; genus Limulus; species Limulus polyphemus. The sequence goes on along the minus strand of NW_013803480.1, from coordinate 118 downwards.
AACAAAGTGATGAATATATTAAATGCGTGTTTTGACCAGGCCAAGAAAGTGACATGGCAATTTTTTTTTTATCCAATGTCTGTCTGTTGTCCCGTGTAACAGATCTGTCTATTCAACC
>NW_013803479.1:0-983 GCF_000517525.1 Limulus polyphemus | reverse complement strand
AACTCTAGTTACATATTTTATAACCACCATTACTCATCTTTTAGCCTTACTTGGTACAACTACTCCATGAACACTTAGGTGTACTCTAGTTACCGAATTTATAACCACCATATCATCTATAGCCTTATTTGGTACAACTGCTCCATGAACACCTAGGTGTAACTCTAGTTACTGAATTTATAACCAACCTACTCGTCTTTAGCCATACTTGGTACAACAACTCCAAGAACACCTAGGTGTAACTCTAGTTACCGAATTTTTTACCACCATACTCATCTTTAGCCTTACTTGAAAGAACTACTCCATGAAATCCTAGGTGTAACTCTAGTTACCGAATATGTAACCCCATACTCATCTTTAGCGTTATTTGGTACAACAACTCCACAAAAACCTAGGCTAAGCTCTAGTTACCGAATTTATAACCACCAAACTCATCTTTAGCGTTATTTGGTACAACTAAACCATGAACACCTAGGTGTGACTCAAGTTACAGAATTTATAACCACCATACACATCTTTAGCCTTACTTGGTACAACTACTCCATAAACACCTAGGTGTTACTCTAGTTACAGAATTTATAAACACCAAACTCATCTTTAGCCTTACTTGGTACAACTACTCCATGAACACCTATGTGTAACTCTAGTTACTGAATTTATAACCAACATACTCGTCTTTAGCCTTATTGGTACAACTGCTCCATGAACACCTAGGTGTAACTCTAGTTACTGAATTTATAACCATCCTACTCATCTTTAGCGTTATTTTGTACAACAACTCCACGAATACCTAGGTGAAACTCTAGTTACCTTATTTATAACCATACTCATCATTAACCTTACTTGATACACCAACTCCACGAACATATAGGTGTAACTCTAGTTACCGAACTTATAACCACCATACTCATCTTTAGCCTTACTTGGTACAACTACTCCATAAACACCTAGATGTAACTCTAGTTATCGAATTTGTTTTCACC
>NW_013803478.1:0-536 GCF_000517525.1 Limulus polyphemus | reverse complement strand
TTAGCCTTACTTGGTACATCTACTCCATGAACACCTAGGTGTAACTCTAGTTACAGAATTTATAACCACCATACTCATCTTTACTCTTATTTCGTAAAACTACTCAATGAACACCTAGGTGTAACAATAGTTACCGAATTTATAACCACCATACTCATCTTTAGCGTTATTTGGTACAACATCTCCACGAACACCTAGGCGTAGCTCTAGTTACAGAATTTATAACCACCATACTCATCTTTAGTCTTAATTCGTAAAACTACTCAATGAACACCTAGGTGTAACAATAGTTACCGAATTAATAACCACCATACTATTCTTCAGCATTATTTGGTACAACTATTCCACGAACACCTACGTGTAACTGTAGTTACCGAATTTATAATCATCATACTCATCTTTAGCGTTACTTGGAACAACTACTCCATGAACACCTATGTGTAACTCTAGTTACCGAATGTGTAACCCCATACTCATCTTTAGCGTTATTTGGTACAACATCTCCACGAACACCTAGGCGTAGCTCTAGCTACCGA
>NW_013803477.1:0-537 GCF_000517525.1 Limulus polyphemus | reverse complement strand
AGCAACACTTGAGGAGATCGGGTGGTGCAGTTGGGTAGGCTTTGTGTGCCATGCTCTCCAAGTCCTGTGCCAGCTCTTGCAGGCTCTCCCCTTTAGCACGGACTCTCGTCCTGAACCTGGCCCTGTAGACTTCTGACTGATTTTGGGTTCTGTACCTGAGTTCTAGAGCCGCTACCAGTGCTCTATAGTTGTGCCTATCATCTGTAGACAACTGTTCAAGTATTTCCAGTGGTTGTCCCTTCAAACTCGTTGCCAGATATACTGCTTTCTGCTCCTCTGTTCATCTGTTCATCTCTGCCAGTAGCTCAAATTGTGCTGTATACGCTTCCCACGGTGCTTTCCCATCGTATTCCTGTGGCTTCCTTCGTACTAGATCACTCCTAGTACTGACATTCATATCTCGGATGTGACTTCTAACAGGACTGAAGATGTCTGCATTAGGGTTTAGCTGCAGGGTCTGGATAGGACTTGTCATTCTCTGGGGCTGGTTAAGTCGATGGTTAATGTATCCTCCTTGTGTAAAAGACAATAAATCGT
>NW_013803476.1:0-536 GCF_000517525.1 Limulus polyphemus | reverse complement strand
CGGTAACTAGAGTAACACCTAGGTGTTCGTGGAGTTGTTTAACCAAGTAAGGCTAACGATGAGTATGGTGGTTATAAATTAGGTAACTAGAGTTAGTCCTAGGTATTCGTGGAGTAGTTGTACCAAGTAGGGCTAAATATGAGTATGGTGGTTATAAGTTCTGTAATTAGAGTTACACCTAGTTGTTCATAAAGTAGGTGTACCAAGTAAGGTTAAAGATGAGTATGATGGTTATAGATTCTGTAACTAGAGTTACACCTATGTGTACATGGAGTAGTTTTACCAAGTAACGCTAAAGATGAGTATGATGGTTATAAATTCGGTAACTATATTTACATCTAGGTGTTCATGGAGTAGTTGTGCCAAGTAAGGTTAAAGATGAGTATGGTGGTTATAAATTCTATAACTAGAGTTACACCTAGGTATTCGTGCAGTTGTTGTACCAAATAACGCTACAGATGAGTATGGTGGTTACAAATTCGGTAACTAGAGTTACACCTAGTTGTTAGTGGAGTTGTTGTACCAAATAACTCTAA
>NW_013803475.1:0-537 GCF_000517525.1 Limulus polyphemus | reverse complement strand
CCAACAAAATAAACAAGAGAGATTACAACAGCTATTGGAGGAGAAAGAAAATAAACAAGAAGAGAGACTACAACAGTGGCAAGAAGTACAAATGGAAAACATTAGTAAATTTAAAAGCGAATTAGATACGTTAAAGGATAATCTATTGTCTTTTACACAAGGAGGATACATTGACCATCGACTTAATCAGCCACAGACAATGGCAAGCCCCTTCCAGAGCCCGCAGCTAAACCCTAATGCAGATATCTTCAGCCCTGTTAGAAGTCACATCCCAGATATGAATGTCAGTAATAGGAGTGATCCAGTGCGAAGGAAGCCACGGGAATTCGATGGGAAGGCACCATGGGAAGCATGTAGAGCACAATTTGAGCTACTGGCAGAGATGGACAGAGGAGCAGAAAGCAGTATATCTGGCAACGAGCTTGAAGGGACAACCACTGGAAATACTTGGACAGTTGTCAGCAGACAACAGACACAACTATAGAGCATTGGTAGCGGCTCTAGAGCTCAGGTACGGAGCCCAATATCAGTCAGAAG
>NW_013803474.1:0-537 GCF_000517525.1 Limulus polyphemus | reverse complement strand
AAAGCATACAATACCTGGTGTGATAGCTGGAGATCATACAATAGCTGGAGATCACATCGTTGATGTTGATGATGTTGCTTGGGATCGACATGCTTGAACTTATTTTATAGAGGCTCTTTGTTCCTCTAAGCATATAAGGCTTTAATCATTAAGTAAGTACAGGTTCATTCATTTAAGCTCTAGTCTTATAAGATATGGAGTTCATCTATCAACAAATAACGATTCTGTTGTATTATTGTAGTGTTAGGGAAAAGTTCTCTATACTATTCCTACATTGTTCTCCTGGAGATGGACTGCTGTTTGTTCTACAAATAAGTTATCCTTTTTTCTATTTTCATATTCAAGAGTTCGTGCAGATCTTCGAATTTTATCCCTGGCTTCTTTTATCATAATATTATCTCACATTCATTATTTTTACTCACATCAAACAAACAGCTTTTTTTGAATTTCCAAAGAATTGCTGTTGGAATATCTACTTCTATTCTGAATTGATTCTCTTTTAATTTTAATCATCTGTTAGCCCTCCAATGGCACAGT
>NW_013803473.1:0-577 GCF_000517525.1 Limulus polyphemus | reverse complement strand
GGAATAAATAACACTATAATCTGATGTAAAACGGTAACATTACGGAATAAATAACACTATAATCTGATGTAAAACGGTAACATGCGGAATAAATAACACTATTATTTTTCTTCTGACTTATGTCATTATTGTGAAAGAACTTATTGTTGATTATATGCAATATATTGGACTTGAAGTTGTACTTGCTTAAACATTCATATTGTTTGATTCAACTAGTCATAGGAGTTCATACGATACTGGAAATAATATGTACAAATTAGATAAAATACTTTATACTGTAAAACCACCTAGTGAGGTAAAAAAGGAAACCCAAAGCTACTAATTTAAATATTATTTTAGAAAGCCAATGAATGAAAGAAGTGGTTATATATATTATCCCGCACTTGTATATATGAATTACTATCAAACAAATGTTACAATAAATAGTTATTGTTGGTCATATGCCTATTTACTTGCCTCTGTCCGGAACACTGAACACCGAAACTATGAAATGATACGAATATGAACTTATTCAGATTTGTAGTGACTATGAGAAACTATGTAATGTAGAATGTATGACACACAACATGTATCTGTT
>NW_013803472.1:0-549 GCF_000517525.1 Limulus polyphemus | reverse complement strand
TAACGATACTGTGTACTGTTACTAAGAAGACACAAGATTTAACGATACTGTGTACTTTCAATAACAAGACATAAGATTTAACGATACTGTGTATTGTCAGAAAGAATACACAAGACTTAACGGTACTGTGTACTTTCAATAAGAAGACATAAGATTTAACGATACTGTGTACTGTCAATAAGAAGACACAAGATTTAACAATACTGTGTACTCTCAATAAGAAGACACAAGATTTAACAATACTGTAAACTGTCAATAAGAAGACACAAGATTTAACAATACTGTGTACTCTCAGTAAGAAGACACAAGATTTAACAATACTGTGTACTGTCAATAAGAAGACAAAATATTTAACGATACTGTGTACTTTCAATAAGAAGACACAAGATTTAACGATACTGTGTACTCTCAATAAGAAGACACAAGATTTAACAATACTGTAAACTGTCAATAAGAAGACACAAGATTTAACGATACTCTGTACTGTCAATAAGAAGACACAATATTTAACGATACTGTGTACTGTCAATAAGAAGACACATGATATTA
>NW_013803471.1:0-537 GCF_000517525.1 Limulus polyphemus | reverse complement strand
GTTGTAGAAGATTCTCGAGAGTAATAATCAACAATATGTATGTACGTAAACGCTTAAATGTAGCTCAGTATTATTACGTAAAACTGAAATTTTTAGAACGCCTATAAATATAACCAACGCAGTACGCCTAAAAAGAAAGTATCTATTATTAGTCCGCTATAGTCAGTGTGCTATAAATTTTGGAAGCTATAACTGTGATTGTTATAACGCTTACCAACCGGAAAACTTCAGATAGTTGACCTGGAGCATTTACAAAGTTCAAAAATTACAAATCATTTAACGTCAGTGGATTCTCATCGAACATTGGTATTTTTACGAAAACATTATATGAATTCATCTTGGAAGACTCAGCGCGCGAGACTGGTGAATGAATAACGAAGGACAAAGCTAGCTAGCTTCCTGTGAAGCGAATTGTACCTACTTGAACCCGTAATTAACTCGCTCATTGTGAACCCTCGATAAGATATCAAGGAAGTTCCAGACTAAAAAGAAGACTTTATATTGTTTGTAAGTTTGTGAAACTTTTGTTTATAAACC
>NW_013803470.1:0-536 GCF_000517525.1 Limulus polyphemus | reverse complement strand
TTTCAATGATCAATCCCCATGTTTCACATTGATTCTTGCCCACTTTAAGTGCTTCTTGACAGGACTTTTCACGTGATTCTATCAATTTCTCTTTCAAAGAATCAAGATTAGCAGCTGCTTCTCTAAACTTCATTTATGGGTCCTGAAGACGTTTCTGCACTCGATTGATAGATGATAAAAGATTTCTCCAAAAAATGTAAAAGTACAAGAAAATCAAATGTAAGCATGCGTTGCAGAATATTATGAACACCACATTTTGTTTCAGCCGTGTTGCCATTCTCATTTAATTGCTCTAACAGTCCTAGCAATTCATCCAGTTTTTAATGTACAACTTTACTGCATTTTCTCTTGCACTCCACCGTGTTTCTGATTCACGATTGCTGCAGTACATCCCATCGAGTTGTTGAATGAGCAAAGAAATTATAAATGGTTCAATTATACCAAAAAAGGTAATAACTGTTGTTTCCTGACCTGCAGCATGAAGACATGCTAAGTTCAAACTATGTTTGTCACAGTTTATAAACACTGCTTTTGGA
>NW_013803469.1:0-425 GCF_000517525.1 Limulus polyphemus | reverse complement strand
TCAACACATAAGTTTAGCTCTAGTTACTGAATGTGTAACCCATACTCATCTTTAGCGTTATTTGGGACAACAACTACATGAATACTTAGGTGTAGCTCTAGTTACCGAATTTATAACCACCATACTGATCTTTAGCCTTACTTGGAACAAATACTCCATGAAGACTTAGGTGTAACTCGAGATACAGAATTTATAACCACAATACTCATCTTTAGCCTTACTTGGTACAACTACTCCATAAACACCAAGGTGTAACTCTAGTTACCGAATTTGTAACTACCATACGCATCTTTAGCTTTATTTGGTACAACAACTCCACGAACACCTTGGTGTAACTCTAGTTACCGAATTTGTAACCAACATACTCATCTTTAGCGTTATTTGGTACTGCAACTCCACGAACACCTAGGTGTAACTCTAGTTAC
>NW_013803468.1:0-535 GCF_000517525.1 Limulus polyphemus | reverse complement strand
ATATCCCTATTGTAACTCACTTCCATATCCCTATTGTAACTCACTTCCATATCCCTAATGTAACTCACTTCCATATCCCTAATGTAACTCACTTCCATATCCCTATTGTAACTCACTTCCATATCCCTAATGTAACACACTTCCGTATCCCTAATGTAACTCACTTCCATATCCCTATTGTAACGAAATAACACTTTGTTCTATATGAACAACATTGAATGTAACGTGGACGAATTGTGATTTCAACAGATGGACAGCTGGAAGACTGAACTTATCTATCCGAACAGACAGCTAGAAAAGTGGACGTAACACGAATGGGTTGGGATTTCAACAGCTGGGCAGCTGGAAGGCTGAACTTATCTATCCGAACAGACAGCTAGAAAATTGGACGTAACACGAATGGGTTGGGATTTCTACAGCTGGGCAGCTGGAAGGCTGAACTTATCTATCCGAACAGACAGCTAGAGAACTGGACGTAACACGAATGGGTTGGGATTTCAACAGCTGGGCTAGCTGGAAGACTGAACTTATCTAT
>NW_013803467.1:0-536 GCF_000517525.1 Limulus polyphemus | reverse complement strand
TGAATCAGGAAGCCACAACTGTAGCTTCGGCTATTAGTGACTTCTTCTTCAGATTCGGTATGCCATATGAACTGCATTCAGATGAAGGCCTTAACTTTGAATCAGCTGTGTTCCAAGAATGCTGTAAATTGTTTGGCATCCGAAAGACCAGGACAACGCCACTGCACCCACAGTCTGATGGGATGGTAGAAAAGTACAATTGGACACTGGGACAGGAATTGGCAAAGTTTTGTAATAGCTGCCAAGATGACTGGGATGTCTTACTTCCTCCACTGTTGATGGTCTATAGGACAGCAGAGCATGAAACCACTAGATACACTCCAGCAAAGTTGATGTTTGGTCGAGAACTTCGGTTGCCAATGGATCTGTTAACAGGACGCCCACCTTATGAAGAGTTGCCTGAGAATGTGTCAGAGTTTGTGAAAGTGTTATCGGAAAGGATGGATGATATTCACCATCAAGTGCGTTCAAACTTGAAAATGTCTGCTGATTCGATGAAGTTAACTTATGATAAGAGATCTACTGAGGTCAGCTTT
>NW_013803466.1:0-537 GCF_000517525.1 Limulus polyphemus | reverse complement strand
ATTACCGATGTGTGTACATCATATACCTTCATATAAGTTATTAACCCTCTAACTACCGATGTGTGTACATCATATACCCTCATACAAGTTATTAACCCTTTAAATACCGATTTGTGTACATCATATCCTTTCATACAAGCTATCAATCCTTTAACTACCGATGTGTGTACATCATATACCCTTATACAATTTATTAATCTTTTAACAACCGATGTGTGTACATCATATACCCTTATACAATTTATTAATCTTTTAACTACCGATGTGTGTACATCATATACCCTCATACAAGTTATTAATCCTTTAACTACCGATGTGTGTGCATCATATACCCTCATACAAGTTATTAATCTTTTAACTACCGATGTGTGTAAATCATATACTCTGATACTTTAATTATTAATATTGTTCCACCTTCGTCAAGCGATTATAAATAAATTATCAGATTTCTCCCTGATAACTCATTACTGAAAATAATCAAAAATCAGTACGAAATTCAATATAAAAAATATAATAAATTCGAAAATACAATATGGC
>NW_013803465.1:0-889 GCF_000517525.1 Limulus polyphemus | reverse complement strand
TATATACAACTGTGTAATGAAGGTTTATTGGTTATATACAACTGTGTAATGAAGGTTTATTGGTTATATAAAACTGTGTAGTGAAGGTTTATTGGTTATATAAAACTGTGTAATGCTGTGGTTGTTTGGGCTCATTGGTTTTCTTTCTTTGTCTGTTTCAACTGTTCATACCATGGGCTTTGAAATCAAAACGGTCAAATGTGTACTCAGTTTTTGGTAATGTCTATGTTGGTATCACTTAACCGTTAGTTTGTATATTTGAATATTGTTGCGTCATCGAGTCACATGACTACTGTGACGCAACGTTTCTGGAACTATCATGTACTTTGAATGTTCTAGTTCTTACTAGATATAGGGTAGGCTGGTATATAAAAGAGGGGAATGTAATGTGTGAGTAGATAGTGAGTAATTGATCTGCGGTCAGAGTATTATTGACGTTCGTTGCTATAGCGTTTTGTTTAGCTCGATTGTTGAAGTTGAGTGTATCGGTAAAGTTATATTTGGAAAGAATAAACCAGTTTTATTAAGTAAAGACTTGTGTCGCTTAAGTTTCGTCGGTACGAAGTTACGGAAAATCAATTAACAAGCGGAGACGTAACAATATCTTACATGAAGTCTTTAATCGCTGGTATTTTAGTGAATTTGGACGCTAGATGTCCCTACGTTTTAAGTGATAGACCAGAGGGAAGACAGCTCGTCAACAGCACACAAGACCAACTCTTAAGTTACTTTTATATTACCGAATAGTGGGATTTGACTGTCATTCGTATAACGCACCCATGGCCCCAAAATATTGAACAGATTTCTGTGGCAGTGGGTCTCAAACCAAGAACCATCGAATTCACAGTTTGGCACGCTAATTATTGGATCACGCCCGACCCATCGTGAA
>NW_013803464.1:0-536 GCF_000517525.1 Limulus polyphemus | reverse complement strand
TTTCAGCTGTGGGTTGTTATATGTGATGGTCAATCCACTATTAGTTCGTAAAAGAGTAGCCCAAGAGTTGGTGATTGGTGGTGATGACTAGCTGCCTTCCCTCTAGTCTTACACTGTTAAATTAGGGATGGCTAGTGCAGATAGCCCTCGTGTAGCTTTGAGCAAAATGATAAAAACAAAACAGTCTATATTATGAAGCTTCAGTAAAAATGATAAATTTAGTAGTTGAAATGTAACTAGTGTTAAATATAATGAGGTTTTAAAGTCTCAACATCCAGTAATGTGAAAATAAAGCTTCAGTAATCAGATACAAACAGAATATTTCAGTTAGTTTATTTATGTCAGTCATTGCTGATTGCACATGTATAGCTTGTAAAATGTTTATTGTTAACATAAATTCATTCTTTTATAGTAATTCTGTTATTTTCATTGTATGTAATTCTAGATACTGTTTGTGCTATTGTTGATTTTTTATCATAAATTTATTTCTAGAATATGCAAAAGATTCATTAAGAAAAACATTACTCAAGAAGTTT
>NW_013803463.1:0-567 GCF_000517525.1 Limulus polyphemus | reverse complement strand
GGATATGGGGTGGTCGGGTATATAAAAGAGGGGGACAACGTGACGCAGTAATGTGTGTATAGACAGGGAGTAATTGAACTGCAATCAGAGAGCACGAAAGACGTTACAGCGTTTGTTTAGCGCGATTGTTGAAGTTGAGTGTATCGGTAAAGTTATATTCGGAAAGAATAAACCAGTTTTATTAAGAAAGGACTTGTGTCGCTTAAGTTTCGTCGGAACGAAGTTACGGAAAATCAATTAACAAACGGAGACGTAACAAATTGGTGTCAGAAGTGGGATAGAAAAAAAGAAGAAAAATGGAAACGAGAGGCGGAAAATCAAACTACAGCTTAGTAGATTTGATGGCAGCAATACCGAAACAAGAAGAGAAATTACAACAGTTGTTAGAGGAAAAAGAAAAGAAACAAGAAGAACGAGAAAATAAACAAGAAAAGAAACAAGAAGAACGAGAAGAGAAATTACAACAGTTGTTAGAGGAAAAAGAAAAGAAACAAGAAGAACGCGAAAATAAACAAGAAAAGAAAGAAGAAGAACGAGAAGAGAAATTACAACAGTTGTTAGAGGAAA
>NW_013803462.1:0-864 GCF_000517525.1 Limulus polyphemus | reverse complement strand
ATTGAAGACCAGTGCATACTAGGGTTGGACTACTTACTACCTAAGAAGTGTGTAGTAATTTTGATAAATGACGTTTGGGAATAACAAAGGCCAAATTCCGGTAAGTGTTAAAAGAGAGGTTGAACTAACCAGGTGCCATCAAGCTGAATTCAAAGTGACTGAAGGAGTTGATGATGGTGAAGTGGAACCAGGTATAAATATTAAAGCAGAGGAGGAGAAAGACGAAGATTTGAAGCCAATAATTGATTTTTAAAAGCAAGTGTTTTGCACCCTGGTTAGGAGAAGGTGACTAGCTTAAGCCCTGTGACAAATAACTATTGAGCACAATGGGACCAGTTGAAGCTTGAAGATGGTTTTCTTTTCTGGAGATGGGAAACTGAAGATGGGAAAGTGACGACCTGGCAAACGGTTATACCAAGAAAGTTACGAGAAGTTGTGCTGCGTCAATCTCATGATAGTTTAACAGGAGGACATCTTGGAGTTAAGAAGATTTACTGGATATGTATGAGGCAAGATGTGGAAGAATGGTGCAGGACATGCAATACATGTTGTGCTAAAAGGGGACCCAAGCATCAGGGACGTGCCCCAATGAAGTTATATCAAGTTGGCACACCAATGGAAAGGGTAGCCATTGACTTTGCTCGTCCTTTGCCTCAAGCTCGTGCTGGAAACAAGTACAATTGTGTGGTGATGGATTATTTCACTAAGTGGCCTGAGTCATATGCAATACCAAATCAGGAAGCTACAACTGTAGCTTCGGCTATTAGTGATTTCTTCTTCAGATTTGCTATGCCATACGAATTGCATTCAGATCAAGGCCGTAACTTTGAATCAGCTGTGTTCCATCAATGCTGCAAGTTGTTT
>NW_013803461.1:0-537 GCF_000517525.1 Limulus polyphemus | reverse complement strand
ATTGAAATCCGGTCACATTTTGTTATGCTTAAAATGTTGACAAACACTGGCTATAGATTTCTCTAGACCAATCGCGAGTCTTATCGATCGTTCTAAAACCCAAACATAGTAATAAAAAATGTTCATTGTGGTAAACAAAATAATAATTTGATCTAAGTAAGTTTTTTTCTTTCCGATTTGTAAAACATCCTTACGTGATAGAAAAAAATATTATTATTTTCGAAATCTGCCTAGCTGAAATATAAAATATCCGTTATTAAATCCAAAACAACTTTTATGAGGTTTAAATTCGTAGGCCTGTGTAATATATGTAGATAGCCTTAATGACTTTTCCTTTTCTTCATGCACATAAAGTATTCCCAAGACGATCACATTCAAGCTTATTGTCTTCTATAGTAAAAAACCTGAAACTCCACGTTTGCATATACCTCATCTTCGTAATGATTCATTAACACCTTTTATACTTTCCTTTATGACCAAGGCCTTTTATACTTTCCTTTATGACCAGTTTATGACCAAGACCTTTTATACTTTCCG
>NW_013803460.1:0-537 GCF_000517525.1 Limulus polyphemus | reverse complement strand
CTTGTGCTACAACATGTCTAGAACTCAAGGTTCTCTAGAATTGTCAGATTTTGTAGAGGAAAGATAGTTGGTCACGCAGATGGTGGAATAAGTCAGCGGCAAATTTCGCAGAATTTGGGAATCCCGCTTTCGACAGTCAACAGAATCATCGTGCAGTTCAGGAAACACGGCAAGGAAACAACTGAGCAGCGTCCGGGTCGTCCTGGTCCATCGGAGAGGACAGAAAGGGCTGTTAAGAGGAGCATCGAAATGGATCCCAGATTAACGACTGCAGATGTAGCCAAAGTTGGCAGGATGAGCCCGAAATCTGTTCAACGGATTCTCCACAGATTGGTTTATCGTTGCAGAGCAGCTAGACGGAAGCCCTTATTAAGACCTGCCAACATAGTCAGACGAAAGAAGTGGGCAAGTGATATGATGACCAAGCCTCTGGACTTTTGGAAGACCGTATTGTTCTCAGACAAATCAAGATTCGCTCAATTTTCGGACAGTGGAAGGATATGGGTCTGGAGAATGCCTCACCAAGAGTTTTGGCTC
>NW_013803459.1:0-537 GCF_000517525.1 Limulus polyphemus | reverse complement strand
AGTGCAGGAGCTACACAGCTTCTCTCCAGGAAGCAGTGCAGGAGCTACACAGCTTCTCTCCAGGAAGCAGTGCAGGAGCTACACAGCTTCTCTCCAGGAAGCAGTGCATGAGCTACACAGCTTCTCTCCGGGATGTAGTGCATGAGCTACACAGCTTCTCTCCGGGATGTAGTGCAGGAGCTACACAGCTTCTCTCCGGGATGTAGTGCAGGAGCTACACAGCTTCTTCTCAGGATGTAGTGCAGGAGCTACACAGCTTCTCTCCAGGATGTAGTGCAGGAGCTACACAGCTTCTCCCCAGGATGTAGTGCAGGAGCTACACAGCTTCTTCCCAGGATGTAGTGCAGGAGCTACACAGCTTCTCCCCAGGATGTAGTGCAGGAGCTACACAGCTTCTCTCCAGGATGTAGTGCAGGAGCTACACAGCTTCTCTCCAGGATGTAGTGCAGGAGCTACACAGCTTCTCTCCAGGATGTAGTGCAGGAGCTACACAGCTTCTCTCCGGGATGTAGTGCAGGAGCTACACAGCTTCTCTCC
>NW_013803458.1:0-2000 GCF_000517525.1 Limulus polyphemus | reverse complement strand
AATACACGGGGTCTTTATGACCATATGATGTATTGTACAATGACATTTTGTTGTAATTATAACTGTATTTTATATTAAAAGTGAATACAAGGGGTCTTCATTACCTTATGATCTATTGCAAAATGACATGCTCTTGTAATATAACAGTATTTTATATAAAAAGTGGATACACGGGGTCTTTATGACCTTATGATGTATTTTACAATAACATGCTGTTGTAATTATAACTGTATTTTATATAACAAGTTAATACACGGAGTCTTTATTACCTCATTGTGTATTGTACAATGACATGCTGTTGTAATTATAACTGTATTCCCCGTGTATTCACTTGTTATATAAAAGGTCATAAAATCCCCGTGTATTCACTTGTTATATAAAATACAGTTATAATTACAACAGCATGCGAAACTTCAATACATCTTAAGGTCATAAAGAATGATGTATTATGCAATGATATTCTGTTGTAATTATAACTTTATTTTATATAACAAGTGAATACACGGAATCTTTATGACATTATGATGTATTTTACTAAGACATGCTGTTGTAGTTATAACTGTATTTTATATTTCAAGTGAATACACGGGGTCTTTATGACCTTATGATGTATTTTACTAAGACATGCTGTTTTAGTTATAACTGTATTTTATATAATAAGTGAATACACGGGGTCTTTATGACCTTAAGATGTACTGTACAATGACATACTGTTGTAATTAGAACAGTTTTTTATGTAACTAGTGATTATACGGGGTCTTTATGACCTTATGATGTAATGTACTATGACATGCTGTTGTAATTATAACTGTATTTTATATAACAAGTAAATACACGAGGTCTTTATGACCTTATGATGTATTAAATTTTAGGAAGCTGTTGTAATTATAACTTTATTTTATATAACAATTACAATACATCATAAGGTCACAAAGACCCCGTGTATTCACTTGTTATATAAAATACAGTTATAATTACAACAGCATGTCATTGCATAATACATCGTAAGTTCATAAAGACCCAGTGTATTCACTTGTTATATAAAGTGCAGTTATAATTTCAACAGCATGCCAAACTTCATCACATCATAAGGTCAAAAAGACCCCGTGTATTCGCTTGTTATCTAAAATACAGTTATAATTACAACAGCATGTCATAGTAAAATACATCATAAGGTCATAAAGACTCCGTGTATTCACTTTTTATATAAAATAAAGTGATAAACACAACAGCATGCCAAACTTTAATACATCCTTTAGGTCATAAAGACCCCGTGTATTCACTTGTTATATAAAATACAATTATAATTACAACAGCATGTCATAGTACAATACATCATAAGGTCATAAAGACTCCGTGTGTTAACTTTTTATATGAAATACAGTGATAATTACAACAGCATGCCAAACTTGAATACATCCTTTAGTTCATAAAAACCCCGTGTATTCATGTCATTTTACAACAGCTATAACTGTATTTTATATAACAAGTGAATACATGGAGTCTTTATTACCTTATTGTTTATTGTACAATGACATGCGGTTGTAATTATAACAAATTTTATATAACAAGTGAATTCACGGGCTTTTTATGATCTTATGATGTGATGAAGTTTGGCATGCTGTTACAATTATAACTGTATTTTATATAACAAGTGAATACACGGGGTCTTTATGACCTTATGATGTATCATGCAATGACGTGCTGTTGTAATTATAACTGTATTTTATATAACAAGTGAATACACGGGGTCTTTATGACCTTATGATGTATTGTACAATGAAATACTGTTGTAATTATAACTGTATTTTATATAACAAGTGAATACACGGGGTCTTTATGACATTATGATGTATTAAATTTTAGGAAGCTGTTGTAATTATAACTTTATTTTATATAACAATTGAATACACGGGGTTTTTATGACCTAAAGGATGTATTCAAGTTTGGCATGCTGTTGTAATTATCACTGTATTTTATAAAACAAGTGAATACACGTG
>NW_013803457.1:0-665 GCF_000517525.1 Limulus polyphemus | reverse complement strand
ATCGAATTCCTGTGGCTTCCTTCGCACTGGATCACTCCTATTACTGACATTCATATCTGGGATGTGACTTCTAACGGGACTGAATATGTCTGCAATAGGGTTTAGCTGCGGGCTCTGTAAGGGGCTTGCCATTGTCTGGGGCTGATTAAGTCGATGGTCAATGTATCCTCCTTGTGTAACACACAACATATCGTTCTTTAACGTATCTAATTCGCTTTTAAATTTACTGATGTTTTCCATTTGTACCTCTTGCCATTGTTGTTGATTTTCCTGTAGTTGCTGTTGACCTTCTTCCTGTTTCCTTTCTTGTTCCAGTTGCCACTGCTGTAATTTGTCTTCTTGTTTCTTTTCTTTTTCCTCCAACAACTGCTGTAATCTCTCTTCTTGTTTATTTTCTTTCTCCTCCAACCACTGCTGTAGTCTCTCTTGTTTACTTTACTGTTCGAGCTGCCATTGTCGTAGGTTTTCTTGTAACTGCTGTTGTCTTTCTTCTTGTTTCTTTTCTTTTTCCTCCAACAACTGCTGTAATTTCTCTTCTTGTTTATTTTGTTGTTCGAGCTGCCACTGTTGCAGGTTTTCTTGCAACTTCTGTAATCTCTCTTCTTGTTTCTTTTCTTTTTCCTCCAACAACTGCTGTAATTTCTCTTGTTTATTTTGCTTTTCGA
>NW_013803456.1:0-537 GCF_000517525.1 Limulus polyphemus | reverse complement strand
GATAAGTCGTTGATGTCTAGTCCACAAGGGGCTGTCAACATAAACACGAGATAAGTCGTTGATGTCTAGTCCACAAGGGACTGTCAACATAAACACAATTAAAGTCGTTGATGTCTAGTCCACAAGGGGCTGTCAACATAAATAAGAGAGAAGTCGTTGATGTCTAGTCCACAAGGGGCTGTCAACATAAACACGAGATAAGTCGTTGATGTCTAGTCCACAAGGGACTGCCATCATAAACACAAGATAAGTCGTTGATGTCTAGTCCACAAGGGGCTGCCATCATAAACACAAGATAAGTCGTTGATGTCTAGTCCACAAAATGGCTGCCAACATAAATAAGAGAGAAGTCGCTGATGTCTAGTCCACAAGGGGCTGCCAACATAAACACAAGATAAGTCGTTGATGTCTAGTCCACAAGGGGCTGTCAACATAAATGAGAGAGAAGTCGTTGATGTCTAGTCCACAAGGGGCTGTCAACATAAACACGAGATAAGTCGTTGATGTCTAGTCCACAAGGGGGCTGTCAACATAAAC
>NW_013803455.1:0-537 GCF_000517525.1 Limulus polyphemus | reverse complement strand
TCTTGTATCGCTAAAGTTTCATTGGAAAGAATTTTTACGGAAAATTAACTAACGACAAGAGATGTAACACCGTGTTAAATAGAAAAAGGCTTAGACAACAATCGTTGAAGGGTTAGAATAAAAAGACATTCTCAATTACATACGTACTACGTAACAATGTTGATACAGGCATTAATGTTGAGCACGTGTTTATACAATACTATCAATAATACTGGAAAATCGTGAATTCACCTAGTTACGAGTAAAAACGTCAATCTGCTTAATACTTAGATTTATAGTGAAAAACAAGTTTGCAACATTAATTTTAGCCTAATATCACCCTATCATCTGACCCTTCCGCAATTTAGAATTCTGATATATTTTCAAATACATAGATAATCATTCAATTTGATTAGGTAAGAAACAAATTTAAAATTTCATGTTAATTGATCGAATTAAATATCGCCGCCCTAACCAATTCGTGTACGGCCAAAATCTAGTTAGGTTTAATACAGTTTATGAAAGTGTTAAGTTTTCTCAAGAAAAAAATCTGTTGTT
>NW_013803454.1:0-537 GCF_000517525.1 Limulus polyphemus | reverse complement strand
ATTCGAAACTCGATCACTTGCCTCCTGAAGAGAAAGATCAACTTGCTACTTTATTGCATGAATACGTTCCTAATAAAACCAACCTCGCTGTACATTATGTTGACATAGGTGATGCTTCTCCTGTAAAACAACATCCCTATCGGGTGAATCCAATTAAGGCCGAGAAAATGCGTAGAGAAACATCTTATATGTTGGGCAACGGCATTATAGAACCCAGCAAAAGTGATTGGTCTTCTCCTTGTATACTGGTTCCTAAATCTAATGGCTCAGTTAGATTCTGTACAGACTTTCACGAAGTGAATGCTTTTGCTTTAACAAAAACAGATTCCTACCCCATTCCAAGAATGAAAGATTGTATTGATAAAATTGGAAATGCCAGATATATCATAAAGTCTGACCTACTAAAGGGATATTGACAGAGCAAAAGAAATCTCTGCTTTTGTTACTCCTGATGGATTATACCAGTACAATGTAATGCCTTTTGGAATGAAAAATTCTCAAGCAACTTTTCAGCAAGTGACGGATCAATGCCTAAAT
>NW_013803453.1:0-537 GCF_000517525.1 Limulus polyphemus | reverse complement strand
AAAAAGTTCTTTTATAATTATCTGGAGTTTAAAGGTCGTTTTTCTCTAACCTTTTAATCAAAATAGATTACTATAGTATTCACCTGATGCATTTTCCTCCCACTTTTGTTTAGGGGTTGCTATTTATTTGGTACCAAGACTGTTGACTGCAACTAGATATACATTCGAACACAGTAAAAAAAAAAAGTATTTTCGTAACGTGTTCTATCGTAGGGCGGATTATTTTGGGTTATTGGAAATATTGCGTGTTCCGTCCACTTAACGATAACGAATTAATTTATTTCTTCAGTAACGTTCTATACAGACTTCAGGCTACATTTACATGTAGGCCTAACTTCACAAACAACGTTTCAACGGAAATTCCGAATCACAAATAAACTCACGTATTTTACTTTCAAAATTTCATTGCCAACTGATCGATAAAACAAAAAATGACTAACTTACTAACTCGATCACTAACGAACAGACTCACTAACTCTCAATGTCTAACTCACTAAAACTCTTTAATTGGCATTGCACTGAGTGATTAACTCTGTC
>NW_013803452.1:0-536 GCF_000517525.1 Limulus polyphemus | reverse complement strand
AGAGCACAGATAGCCCATTGTGTAGCTTTGTGCTTAATTACAAACAAACAAACAAACAGACAATCAAACTTCTGTTTTCATCACATGACTTTCAGTGTTCATTACTATTAAGCCTTTAACTTCATCAAATGGATTAACTATAATTCTGTATTCGCCTTTAGGGCAAACCTTTCCTCGTTTGTCACATATTAAATATATCCTTTTTTTTATTGATTTTGAGTTTTACACGTTCATTATATTGTCCTTAAGTTTAAAAGAGTTTTTCCCATCTATACCAAAACCTGAACGCTTTAGTTTCTACACAAAGTTATTATTTGCCTTGTTATTGTAAGTTGAGTCGTTATTTAACTGTCTTCTTCATTAGTGTTTATATTAATGGCACCTAAATCATCATTGTTAAGTCTAAGTCGATCCAGGAGTCCGCTGACATGCAAATAGTTTTGAAATTGAGAGGTATAGAAAAATATTTGTTTGTGGTAGAATTTCAGGTGCTGTAAGCCTACCCAGTAACATTATCATTGGGTCATCAAGGTAAT
>NW_013803451.1:0-1109 GCF_000517525.1 Limulus polyphemus | reverse complement strand
GGTATTTGTCGTCTTATGCTAGAGTTGTGAAATTACATAATAATAACATTGATAATAATTAAAAAAATTATAATTTGAAATATCGTTGTTTCTTTTGTTAGAACCAATTTATAGTTCTCTTTGTTCTTTCCGGACAAGAGTGGAACTAATTTCTTGTAATTTTATTTTTCTAACAATGGAAATAATTATCTAAATTACATAATATTTTCTTCAGTTTCTATTTCTCCATTACGTTCCTTTATTTCTTGCTATTAATCACTGTAAACCATAACTTTTAGTGTAAAATGTGTAACTTATACTTACAACTTGCTTAAATACCGTTGCTTATCATCTTTGTTAACTGGCAATGCGTAGAATTTATATTTGTTTGTGTGAGATAAAAAGATACGTTCTTATCTACAGTAGAATATTTTTAGTCAAGAAGTCTGTTGAAACAAAATCATATAAAAATGCAGATAGAATTTATTTATTCACATTTCCATTGCGGTTTTAATTTGGTGCGAAAATCTGAATAGCTACTTCATGTAAGTATATGTAAATCTATATAACAATAAGATCATATGGGCTAAATATAGATTAAATTATTATACGTTTAAATCATTTAACAAAATCCCAAATGAAACAACTAAACGACTATAAATAACCGCAGAAGGATCCCTCTAGGTACTTTTTAATAACAAAACTGTACTGTTTTTGATTCTGTTATGTATAAAATGTATAATTGTGACTAAACTAAGGAAGTATGATATTCAAGGTGATAGATATATAGATATCACACGAGAACCTTCGTAAGATGAACATCGCTTTTTATCATATGGTAAATGATGTAACCTTGCGTAATTTATAAATGTTCAAAAACTCGACCTCAGGAATGTGATTCGTTTGTGAAGGTATTAGGTATGAATGTACCACTGGTGTCTTGTTATGTTATTTCTGTGATTCTGGCAGATATAGAATCAACAGCCAAACATGTTGCTTTTCTAATCTATAGTAATCATGTATCTAGATTCCGAATTAAATTTGAAAAAGGTCTGGTTAAAAATAACCTGTCTTTGTGAAAAACAACAGATTTTAGAATTGTTCTAAAGTCTACATTATCATTAGAGGAC
>NW_013803450.1:0-538 GCF_000517525.1 Limulus polyphemus | reverse complement strand
GTGCTCTGCCCATCACGGGTATCGAAACCCGGTTTCTAGCGTTATGAGTCCGCAGACATACCGCTGTGCTACGGGGGGCAGAAATTAAAATAAGGCAAAGAACCTGTATTCTTGTAAAAATGACATATATGGCTAATTAAAGTATAAAAGATGTGAAGGAAAACAAATAATACGTTAATATTTGTATGTAGAGTTTACCCTTTTTAATAAAATAATTTAAAAAAGAGAACGTTTTGTAAAGTTTATCTCCAAGTCTTTATTAATCTTTATTAATTAAATCAGTCTTTAACTGATTTAATTAATATAATTTTTTAGACACATATATTTTTAAAATTGTCATAATGATAACGTATAGTGTCTTCTTCTATCAAATATAAGTTAAATAGGTGTGTTATACATCTTGTTTATAAACATGCCGTGCGATTGTAAACTATTTCGTTCAATAGATGACATCTAAAACTACATAGGATAACAATTTCTATCGACCTGGCATGTCCAGGTGGTTAGAGCGCTCGAATCTCTGTTCCAGCAAACATGA
>NW_013803449.1:0-538 GCF_000517525.1 Limulus polyphemus | reverse complement strand
GAAAATAATGCCCCGGCTGAATGCCAGAGAAAAATTAGAAAGACCAACAATGAAGAAATTAATGAGTTGAACTGGAAA
Source organism: Limulus polyphemus (assembly GCF_000517525.1). Taxonomy (NCBI): domain Eukaryota; kingdom Metazoa; phylum Arthropoda; class Merostomata; order Xiphosura; family Limulidae; genus Limulus; species Limulus polyphemus. The sequence continues at coordinate 460 of NW_013803449.1, read as the reverse complement.
TGGTTCATAGATGTCACTGCTAGACGTGTTCCTGTCAACGGCCCACTAATCCAAGCACAAGATTTACGTTTTGCTTCTGACCTCATGCTTCTAATGACTGGTTAGAAAGTTTTTTGAAAAGACACAACATTGTTCTTGGCACAATTAGTGGAGAGAGTGGTGATGTGGACCGAAATGTTGTTTCTGATTGGAAAGAAAAACTTCCTACAGTTTGTAAAGGCTACAGACCCCAGGATATCTTCAATATGGATGAAACAGGTTTATTTTTCCGACACAGCAGTACAAATAAAACTTACTATGTGAAAGGCAGTGACTGTGCAGGTGGCAAGCAGTCAAAAGAATGCATGACTATTGGCTTATGTGCTTCAATGATTGGCAAGGCCACACAGCCACGCTGCTTCAAATCCATAAATGTGGAAGCCCTGCCAGTCAGATATCAAAACAACGCTAAGGCATGGAT
>NW_013803448.1:0-1092 GCF_000517525.1 Limulus polyphemus | reverse complement strand
TATATATATATATATAATATCTGTAGATATTATATGTTATGCATAACGTGCTCAATGCACTGGGTTTAGTATGAATATGACTCTCTATATTGCATGTCTCCGTGTGAGTTACGAAAACATGTAATGGAGTACGTATATCTAATTGTTACATGTTATAATAATTTTTGTGTGGAAAATTGCATGAGCAGTAGAAATAGTGAACAAGTATTTTTTCTGTATGTGATACAGTACTTAGATTATATAAGTCAAATGAAACATTATGGACAATCACAGTGTTGTAGAAGTGTGTAATCTTTGTATGGATTTGTAGGATGTTTCACATGCTCCATAAAGAGTGTACTTTATCTGGATAAACTTAAATAAGAGCACTAAAGCACTCATTCGTGTATGAACATGTGTATCACTGATGAAAAGAGCGTAACTTGGTCTAACTCGTAATTTACCGGCTTATAAGGACATATAAAAATGAAGGGCGCTCAATGGCACAGCGGAAAGTCTGCGGACTTATGACCCCAGAAACAAGGTTTCGATACCCATGATGGGCACAGCCCATTTTGTAGCTTTGTGCTTGACTACAAGCAAACCAAATCAAAATAAAGTAATTGCAGAGTACTGTCCATTTACCCTCCCTACCGCCATCTAGATAATTACAGTGTTACGTTTAAAAAAATCTCTTTTGTTTTTTTTACGTTTGTGAATTTAAAAAACGATTGTATCTATTAGCAATAGATTTATTCATGGAAAATCAGCTTTTCTAACAATCTAACAATAAGATGTTTGGAGTTATTGAAAAGTTGTTTTTTATTGTCTGTGGTATAGAATCGCTACTTTCTATTTCGGCCGTTGTAAGTAAAACATATATATAAACAATAAATAAATGTCAGTACATGTATTGTTGTCGTCTCCTTTATAACGTTCAGAAGTACAACTTTATTTCTCGAGTATAAAGAAAGAAAGAGGTCATAAGCGCAACTAAGCACTATATCTCGGTGCCCGGCATGGGCAGGTGGATAAGGCGCTCGACTCACAATCTGAGGGTCGCGGGTTCAAATCCGCATCCCATGCTCGCCCTTTCAGCCGTGGGAGCGTTAT
>NW_013803447.1:0-537 GCF_000517525.1 Limulus polyphemus | reverse complement strand
CAGACGATACTCAGTAGGACCTCTAGCTGCTGTGCATATAACTATATACTAAAGAAACTCAGACGATACTCAGTAGGACCTCTAGCTGCTGTGTATGTAACTATATACTAAAGAAAACTGAGACGATACTCAGTAGGACCTCTAGCTGCTGTGTATCTAACTATATAATAAAGAAAACTCAGACGATACTCAGTAGGACCTCTAGCTGCTGTGTATCTAACTATATAATAAAGAAAACTGAGACGATACTCAGTTGGACCTCTAGCTGCTGTGAATGTAACTATATACTAAAGAAAACTGAGACGATACTCAGTAGGACCTCTAGCTGCTGTGTATCTAACTATATAATAAAGAAAACTCAGACGATACTAAGTAGGACCTCTAGCTGCTTTCTGTGTAACTATATACTAATGAAAACTGAGGCGATACTCAGTAGGACCTCTAGCTGCTGTGTATGTAACTATATACTAAAGAAAAATAAGACTATACTCAGTTGGACCTCTAGCTGCTGTGTATGTAACTATATACTAAAGAAAA
>NW_013803446.1:0-673 GCF_000517525.1 Limulus polyphemus | reverse complement strand
GGACTGTGATCATAATAAGGCATATGGGGACTCTGGTCATTACAATAGTGTGATAATAACAATTCATTTTCAGATAGGTAACCCTGTTTATTTGAGGGAATAGTCTGATTATATGGAATGAGAAATTTGTTAAAGTGATTTTGGATTGAATTTGAATAAGGATAATAATTTTGGAATAACTTTGGATATGTATAGTAACTTTGGAATGTCTCTGCGTTTCGGTAATAACTTTGGAACGACTCTGGATACGAATAATTATTTTGGAATAACTCTGGATATGTATAGCAACTTTGGAATGTCTCTGAGTTTGGGTAATAACTTTGGAACGACTCTGGATACGAATAATTATTTTGGAATGACTCTGCATATGGATAATGATTTTGAATAAACTCTACGTATGGGTAATCGTTTTGGATTGACTCTGCACACGAATAACGATTTTGAATAAACTCTTCATGTGGGGAAACATTTTGAATTGACTATGTATAGAGATCGTTTTGACCCAACGAAGGTGTTGGAAGTATTAGTTGCCCTAAGCGTTTCTGCTGGTCTCCTATATGCATTGACTGGTTACGTCGAAAGCTTTCATCTTGTGAATATCTCCCTTCTTTGTCATAATCGACCTGAAATGTAGATAATCTAGTTCTATCTGGCAGAGTTTGCTGTGCTTCTG
>NW_013803445.1:0-537 GCF_000517525.1 Limulus polyphemus | reverse complement strand
TTGTTTTATATCTTGTAGGATATGTTTTATATCTTGTACGTAGGATATGTTTTATATCTTGTATATAAGCAGTTGTTTTATATCCTGTATATAGGGTTTGTTTTATATCCTGTATATAGGGTTTGTTTTATATCCTGTATATAGGGTTTGTTTTATATCCTGTATATAAGCAATTGTTTTATGTATCCTGTATATAAGCAATTGTTTTATATCTTGTAGAATTTGTTTTATATCCTGTATATAAGCAATTGTTTTATATCTTGTACGTAGGATTTGTTTTGTACCTTGTGTTTAGGATATGTTTTATATCTTGTATGTAGGATATGTTTTATATCTTGTATGTAGGGTTTGTTTTATATCTTGTATGTAGGATTTGTTTTATATTTTGTATGTAGGGTTTGGTTTAAATTGTTAATATGTGATGAATCATACTTCATAATGCACTAATAACCTAGTAGATGAACAAACATAGTTGGACCACCAAGTCTGGTAGCTCTTGTCTTCTTGTGAAGTTATTTGTGTATTTTGTAATGTTTT
>NW_013803444.1:0-537 GCF_000517525.1 Limulus polyphemus | reverse complement strand
TTAGCACCTGTCAACATTCATCTACAATCAGTCAGTATCAATCTGATGCAGGCCTTGATGCTGATATCATCTTCGCAAGCAGCCATTGCTTTGTTGAGAACCGAAGAAACATTTACCACTTTGCTGGATGAAGTTATGCTGATTCTGCAAAATACTGCAGGAGATGATAACAGTGTAACAGTACAAGACCATCAGCCTGCAGAAAAGAGAAGACGTCGTAAAAACTCTGGTTTCAAAGGCTACATTGTTGACCATCTGCACAGAGCTAACACCAATTTGTCAGAAAATGATAACTTCAAACAATCGTGGTTCTGTCTAATTGACAGTATCCTGGTTGAGCTTGATGAATGTTTCTCAGAGAAAAATTTACATCTTATTCGTGCCATGGAGTCACTAGATCCTGATTCAGAACATTTCTTTGAAAAAGACTGAATGGGATTTCTCAGACTTGATTGGCCTTGAAATGGACAGCTTTGTTTTGGCTCAAATTGATGTTGCAAAAAAAATAACACCACGTGACCACCTGGAGGGAAAAAC
>NW_013803443.1:0-537 GCF_000517525.1 Limulus polyphemus | reverse complement strand
CAAAAAGCTTCACTTCAGTACACATTCTCTTTCAGAAAGCCAATAAAGTAATAACAAAATGGATAACAAAAGTCTCAAAAATGATAATATGTAGCTAGAGTTTTGCATGTAAATACGTGAGTATGCAACGAACGTTCATAAAAAATATTCGAGAAGATTAGTCCAAATGGAACGAAGTACTGGTACAAAACGCAAAATCTTCCATAACTTCCTTAAAACGAATAGTAGAAAGGCGAAACTCTGCATATAACTGCGCAACGATAGAGTGTACCTACATAACAAATTTGGTGAATAATAATCAATTCAGAACCCTCTGGTAACAAGAAATCGAGAAAATATTGGTAACAAAAAGCTTCAGTGCAGTACACATACGATTTCAAGAAGACATAAAAAGAGTAACAGAAAACGACCACAAAAATCGTAAAATTAAAACTAATAATCTGGAATTTTGTAAATAAACGTGCAAAATTGCGTCGAACCTTAATAAAAGAATTCAAAAAGATTCATCTAAATTGGACTAAGTACTGGTACAAAACG
>NW_013803442.1:0-534 GCF_000517525.1 Limulus polyphemus | reverse complement strand
ACGAAATCAAGACAACAAAGAAGATAGTCAGTCAAATCTGTCTTTCACTGACAATACTAAACCAAATCAACATACAAGACAGTCAGTCAAATCTGTCATACACCGACAATACTAAACCAAGACAACAACCAAGACAGTCAGTCAAATCTGTCTTACACCGACAATACAAAACCAAGACAACAAAGAAGATAGTCAGTCAAATCTGTCTTACACCGACAATAGTAAACCAAATCAACAAAGAAGACAGTCAGTCAAATCTCTCATACACCGACAATACTAAACCAAGTCAACGAACAAGACAGTTAGTCAAATCTGCCATACACCAATAACACTAAACCAAGTCAACAAACAAGACAGTCAGTCAAATCTGTCTTACACCGACAATACTAAACCAAGTCAACAAACAAGACAGTCAATCAAATCTGCCATACACCGATAATACTAAACCAAGTCAACAAACAAGACAGTCAATCAAATCTGCCATACACCGATAATACTAAACCAAGTCAACAAACAAGACAGTCAATCAAATCT
>NW_013803441.1:0-537 GCF_000517525.1 Limulus polyphemus | reverse complement strand
TATATATATATATCCGTGTTAGTGTAAATTACTTGTACCTGATGATGACAAAACTTTGTCTAAACGTTGTACAGTTGATGTTATGTTAAACTTATATTAAACTTTTTCTTCATTACCCATTCAAGCAGTCTCCAGCCATTATTAGTCTCAAAGTGGGTTCCTCGTCATCGAATTTTAACTGATAAAATATAAGCTTGATACTTATTTAGGAGGCTTTAGAGGTTGTATAAATGAAATCTAAAAATTTGTAGGTGAAGAAAGGTATTTTTACATTAACATGAAAATCACTTTACACTTAGAGCAATCAACATCTAATTCCACATATTCATGGGCAGATCTTTATTAAAAACACTTAATTTAAAAAATCTGATTTTTTAAATTAAAAGACTTGTAATGTTTATTGAAAGCTTGCCAAATTTTGTGAAGATACACATATCATATTAAAAGTTATAGTATGAATACTCTCATGATTATTACAAGGTCAGTGTAATCCACTGACTCCATATGGAAAGAGTTAATTATGCAGGATCATGTCAC
>NW_013803440.1:0-537 GCF_000517525.1 Limulus polyphemus | reverse complement strand
TCAAGAGTTGGCGGTGGGTGGTGATGACTAGCTGCCTTCCCTCTAGTCTTACACTACTAAATTAGGGACGGCTAGCGCAGATAGCCCTCGTGTAGCTTTGCGCGAAATTACAAAAACAAACAAACAAGTTTCTTCAAAAAAAGACTTATGAGAATAATTTTGGGTTTAAACTATTGAGATTCTATGTATCAGTTACTTTATAAGCGAAATGTTAAATATTACTGAAATAATTCATTATTTAATAGGTAATTTTATGTTTGTGATAAAACAATTCATTGATATACTCAGTCTTAAACACTTTGTTTAAAAATAAGAAGGTCATTCATAGTCATGATACAAGAATTAACCGATTTACATATACCACGTTAAGAAACATTAGTAGATCAGTGCTCAATTACTTAAGTAGGGGTAAAAATTTGGAATGCTATACCTAATAATATAAGTAAGGGTAAAATTTGGAATGTTATGGTCAATAATATAAGTATGGATAAGCATTTGGAGTGCTATACCTAATAATATAGGTAGGGGTAAAATTTG
>NW_013803439.1:0-537 GCF_000517525.1 Limulus polyphemus | reverse complement strand
CTTTTCTCGTTCTTCTTGTTTCTTTCTTTTTCCTCTAACAACTGCCGTAATTTCTCTTCTTGTTTAATTTCTCGTTCTTCTTGTTTCTTTTGTTGTTCGAACTGCCATTGTTGCAGGTTTTCTTGCAACTGCTGTTTTCTCTCTTTTTGTTTCTTTTCTTGTTTATTTTGTTGTTCGAGCTGCCACTATTGCAGGTTTTCTTGCAGCTGCTGTTGTCTCTCTTCTTGTTTCTTTTGCTGCTCTTGTATTGCTGCCATCAAGTCTGCTAAACTGTAGTTTGATTTTCCGCCTCTCGTTTCCATTTTTTTTCATCCCACTTCTGACACCAATTTGTTACGTCTCCGTTTGTTAATTAACTTTCCGTAACTTCGTTCCGACGAAACTTTAACGACACAAGTCCTTACTTAATAAAACTGGTTTATTCTTTCCGAATACAATATTACGATACACTTATTTTCAACAATCGCGCTAAAACAAACGCTATATCAACGAACGTCGATAATACTTCTGACTGCAGTTCAATTACTCACTATCTAC
>NW_013803438.1:0-1217 GCF_000517525.1 Limulus polyphemus | reverse complement strand
GAGTACCACGATCAAAGTACACCATCTACATTGAAGCATGTTAGGGGGAAGAAGAGTACCACGATCAAAGTACACCATCTACATTGAAGCATGTTGGGGGAAGAAGAGTACCACGATCAAAGTACACCATCTACATTGAAGCATGTTGGGGGACAAATATAAATGGGGACTTCATCTCGGCCAATGATGTTGGAAATCTATACAAAATTGATGGCATTCTGAATGCTGACAGGTACAAGAACATTCTTATTGATCATGTCATTCTTTCAGAAACAAAATCTGATGCGCAGGGATTTAACTTCCAGCAAGACAGTTATCCCATGAAAAAGAGGCCGATGGTACATTCGCAACCATGGCTTGTGCTGCAGGAAGTTCCGATCTGAATATAATTAAGGCTATATGAACTTACATGGAAACAAACAACTGTGCTGAACTACAATGAATCATACAGAACATTTAGAACAATATTACAATGATAAACTTATGGTAACATAAAGTAAGACATGCTGTTCTGTTTAAAGCAAACACAAAATACTAATGTATTATTCAACTTATTCTCTTTTCTTTAGTTTTTTCTGTAATAATGTATTGTTCTAATGATAACTGGGTGCTTTGCATTCATTCATTGTCTATACGTCCTAATATGTATGACTTGTGGATTTCCATAATATTTTCAATGCTGTATAAGATTCTGTATTGTGCTTCATGAATTTCTAATGAAACAGAATGGTGGTATGTAACATACCAGTATCACAACATGATTTTATTATCACGATATATCAAATTAACCACAAATACGAAATATGTATACAATGTCCAAACCCCAGAAAGTAAGTTTGCTAATCAAGGCTAATTAACTGAATTATTGTAACAAATCGTCCATCAATGTTTCTTTCTGCTTGTGAGCATTGACAAATTTTATAATGATAAAGTTTTAAAGCATATTATTACTAGTAGTTATGGAACACAATATTGCAAGGTTAATAAAAGGGAAGTCCGACAGCAAAAGTCCTGATCTTTTTACATTAATCGAGAATGTTATTTTACAGAAAATATTTTACAAGCGTAAATGCCCCCAGTGGCACATCGTTATGTCTGCGGACTTACAACGCTAGAAACCGGGTTTCGATACCCGTGGTGGGCAGAGCACAGATAGCCCATTGTGTAGCTTTGTGCTTAATTCCAAACAAACAAACAAGCGTAAATATAACCTATTT
>NW_013803437.1:0-534 GCF_000517525.1 Limulus polyphemus | reverse complement strand
GATTGTTGTTGTTGTTGTTGATTAACACTATACGTTTGGTTGTTGTTGTTGATTAACACTATACGTTTCGTTGTTGTTGTTGATTAACACTATACGTTTGGTTGTTGTTGTTGGTTAACTCTATACGTTTGGTTGTTGTTGTTGGTTAACACTATACGTTTGATTATTGTTGTTGTTGACTAACACTATACGTTTGGTTGTTGTTGTTGATTAACACTATACGTTTGGTTGTTGTTGTTGGTTAACACTATACGTTTGATTATTGTTGTTGTTGATTAACTCTATACGTTTGGTTGTTGTTGATTAACACTATACGTTTGGTTGTTGTTGTTGATTAACACTATACGTTTGATTGTTGTTGTTGTTGTTGATTAACACTATACGTTTGGTTGTTGTTGTTGTTGATTAACTCTATACGTTTGTTGTTGTTGTTGTTGATTAACTCTATACGTTTGTTGTTGTTGTTGTTGATTAACTCTATACGTTTGGTTGTTGTTGTTGTTGATTAACACTATACGTTTGGTTGTTGTTGTT
>NW_013803436.1:0-536 GCF_000517525.1 Limulus polyphemus | reverse complement strand
TCACTAAACGAAATGCTGTGACGTATTATATCGTTGGGCTGGTTCATTTAGATTATTTGATAAAAAGTAGGCCCAGCATGTGGAACGATAACAAATTAATTATAACCTTTTCTACACGCTACGTACATTAATAACATTTATCAGAAATTTCTCGATTGATAACAAATGCATTATCAACACGTCATTTCTCATGATTCACACTTAATTGCTTGAGGTTTTTTTTATTTTTGTTATCTAAAGTGTAACTTTTTTTAACAGGAATTTTTCGAGACAGTACTCTACTTTTATAGGTAGTGTAAGGAGACTTGTGCGGACTGCTTGAAAAGAGAAACGAAGCAGAATAGTCACCATTTAACAGAATGTTTATCTTTGATAAAAACAACATATTTTCTGAGTTATGTAATTTAGGCGTCATAAACATTTTGCAGACTGACGTAGGCAGCCAAGATTATAGTCACTTCTAATTCGGCACATAAAACGTCCCGTAATACCTATTTTCACTTCTAATTCGGCACATAAAACGTCCCTTAATACCC
>NW_013803435.1:0-1219 GCF_000517525.1 Limulus polyphemus | reverse complement strand
CGACTTGAAACTTCTCTCTTCTCAGCTCATACGTTTTAAACATAGCATCATTTGGTAGTCCATCTCTGTGGTTTTTAGCAATTCTGTATTTCTTTGTAATTTAGGAAACCAACATTGAGGTTAGTAAACTAAGAGATAAGTCAACAAAGCCTGTTACAGCTTAAAATAGCATTTTCCGTTTTATTCAAAATTTCTACAAATAGCTCTTTCACTTCAAGTATTTGTGCAAAAGTATTGTACATTTAGTGACATTAAACAACTTTATCGCATTTTTGATTAATCAATTATTTTATGTGACACTAATCAATGTAATTGAAGGTTATAGGTAACCAATTATATTGATTAATTGACCAGATCTACGTACCAGTTATTAACAGCATGGACTCTTTTGGGACTTTGTTGTACATTATGAATTTTAAAAATTTAGATAAAAATATTTCAAAGTTCTACGTTGATATTAAAGTGCAGCATATAACTGGTTCTGCAGAAGATGGTCCTTTAATTCATCAGGCTATGAAGACTATCTTCTGCAAGTAAGAAAAAACTGTGCCTGATGAATTTCAATACAGGAATACATAAACTGATGTACGTTGGTAGTGTTAATAAAATTTTTAAGGAAAATTAAATGGCATTAGGTTTATTTATAGATCATACTAGAAACTAGGTTTAATCAGGAATATGTACATACTAGAAGCTAGGTTTAATCAGGAATATGTACATACTAGAAACAAGGTTTAAACAGGAATATGTACATACTAGAAACAAGGTTTAAACAGGAATATGTACATACTAGAAACTAGGTTTAAACAGGAATATGTACATACTAGAAACTAGGTTTAATCAGGAATATGTACACACTAGAACCTAGGTTTAATCAGGAATATGTACATACTAGAACCTAGGTTTAATCAGGAATATGTACATACTAGAAACTACGTTTAATCAGGAATATGTACATACTAGAAACTACGTTTAATCAGGAATATGTACATACTAGAACCTAATACTCATTTTGATTAGTAAATTATTTTCATGAGCTGTGACACCAATATTTATGCTGAACATCTTTGAATTAACTAAATACAATAATTATAAATCATTATGGCAATATTTCGAGTACTTGAAAAGTTGGAATAATCGAAACAGTAACAACCAGAAACAATAAGTTAGATTAACTGACTATTTTTACATATTCCTGATTAAACCTAGCTTCTAGTAT
>NW_013803434.1:0-538 GCF_000517525.1 Limulus polyphemus | reverse complement strand
GTGATGGCACACGACGAGACACACATCCGGTATGTAATGCTGTTTCAATACAAGAAGGGAAACAACGTCTCTGTAGCCACAAAGAATATCAAAGAAGTTTATGGAAATGTTTTGAACATTCGTGAGTATCAACGACGATTCAGCAAATTTAGCGTTAAAAACTGTGATGGCCGACTTGTTGGAATTGATATTGATGCTCTGAAGACGCTTGTTAAGTCTAACCCAAAGGCAACTGTTATCTTGGCTCAAGGAATGATATGACTATTAGAAATACCAGAGAATCTATTGAAATAATTAAACACAATAACAATGGCCAAACTTTGAATAAGGATGAAGAATTAGCAGGTCAAAAAATACACCGATGGCGTAACCTTCTTTAGGGTTTACTGTTTATTTATGTAATAGTATGAGTCACATGATTAACAACCTTGGTATAAATGGTTGTTTTTAGACTTAGCACTCCTGAGGATGACGTGATACGCGTGGAAACATGTAGAGTGGTTGTTTTGAGACTGTTAAACAGTTTGAGAATGTATAT
>NW_013803433.1:0-537 GCF_000517525.1 Limulus polyphemus | reverse complement strand
CACCACTTTTGGCTTGCCTCGCTGACCACATTTGATTCGGACAGTCACGTCTGAGAGACAATCCACTATGTCATATGGGCCTTTCCATGGAGAAGTCAACTTAGGAGACTTCCCTTTGGTCTTCCTGGGATTATACAACCACACCTTGTCTCCTGGTTCAAAGCTGACTTCAGTAGATCTCTTATCATAAGATAGCTTCATCGAATCAGCAGACGTTTTCAAAGTTGAACGTACTTGATGGTGAATATCATCCATCATTTCTGATAACACTTTCACAAACTCTGACATATTCTCAGGCAACTCTTCATAAGGTAGGCATCCCTTATGCTTGGGTCCCCTTTTTGCATTACATGTACTGCATGTTCTGCACCATTCTTCCACATCTCGCCTCATACCTATCCAGTAAAATCTTTGTCGTAGGTGACTCAATGTCTTTTTAATTCCGAGATGTCCTCCTATTAAATTATCATGGGATTGACGCAGCACAACTTCCCGTAACTTCCTCGGTATAACTGTTTGCCAAGTCGTCACTTTCCC
>NW_013803432.1:0-941 GCF_000517525.1 Limulus polyphemus | reverse complement strand
AACGAATTTCCTTAGAGACCACACAATGGTTCCCCTCTTGGATTTATACGACTCCTTATATGGTTTGTTTGTTTCTTTATAGTTAAGCACAAAGCTACACAAAGGGCTATCTGTGCTCTGACCACCACGGGTATCGAAACCCGGTTTCTAGCGTTGTAAGTCCGCAGACATACCGCTGTGCCACTGGAGGGCTCCTTCTATGGAAGTGGTTATAATTGTTGGATGTCCAACAGGATATTCACAATATTTATTAGTCCATGGATATAAAGATGTGAAATCTACATATTTGATTTTGTCTCCTTTTACGTTGTATAAAAGTCTTGTAGTATTAACTCTTCCTCCATATAAGGAGCCCTCCAGTGGCACACAATATTTATTAGTCCGGATGTCCAACAGGATATTCAAACAATTATAACCACAATTTTTTCTACTTTAAATAACTATTTTGAATTCATTAAATGTAAAGTTTTAGCCATGAGGAAACTTTATTATCCAGTATTGCATCTGAGAAGTAACGAGAAATTGAATTTTCCCTTTCTTTAAAACGTGTGTCGATTTAAAAAAATCACCATCGTGTAATCATGTGGATGATGAGAGAGCTATTATCGGCACATGGGTTAACGAGATGGTGAAAAATGCAGTCGACGGTAACTATAAGATAATACAGATTTATGAAATTTACCATTTCCCTGAAAGATCCACACAACTGTTTAAAAATTATATTAACAGATTTCTATAAATAAAACAGGAAAGTTCAGGATGACCCTCTCACCGTGTTACATCAGAGGCAAAAGAGGAATATATAAAACAGTATGCTGAAAAGGTGCAATTGACCCCTGAAAACATAAAATTTAATCCAGGCAGAAGGTCAGTTCTGAAAAAAGGGGTATTACAGACCTGTATCTAAAAAGAGATTTCAGACTATTGAGGATGACATGAGT
>NW_013803431.1:0-537 GCF_000517525.1 Limulus polyphemus | reverse complement strand
ACTTTTCTGGCTTTGAATCCTTATGACTGTACCAACCTTGCTACTTCTGCACTGGACTTAAAGTAGGATTCGAATTCTGGCCATTGCATCCTGCATAGTAGAGGGGTGTGCTTGCTTTACTTTTATCTTCAGTTGTGGACTGTCCAAGGCATCTACAAACTGATCCCTCAGCAATAAACTGAGGACATCAGGTGGCACAGTTGGGTAGGCCTGTTTGCCATACTTTCCAAATCCTGTGCCAGCTCTTGCAGGCTCTCCCCTTTAGCACGGACTCTCATCCTAAACCTAGCCCTGTAGACTTCAGACTGATTTTGAGTTCCATACCTGAGCTCTAGAGCAGCTACCAGTGCTCTATAGTTGTGCCTGTCGTCTGCTGACAACTGTCCAAGAATTTCTAGTGGTTGTCCCTTCATGCTCGTTGCCAGGTACACTGCTTTCTTCTCCTCTGTCCATCCATTCATTTCTGCCAGTAGCTCAGATTGTGCTCTATATGCATCCCATGATGCCTTCCCATCGAATTTCTGTAGCTTCCTTCGT
>NW_013803430.1:0-536 GCF_000517525.1 Limulus polyphemus | reverse complement strand
TGAGAAACAAAGTAGCTGACTTGGAAACTTTCGTGAGGATCCTTGCCAGTTTTATTATTAATATCATTGCTGTCTATTTGTTGTTTAAAAGTTGCTTTCTTTCAGAAACAACACATAATTTACATATGCTTAGTTGTAGACTATTTTCGGAAAAAGTATTTATTCCGCTTTACATAACTACACAATTTGTTAAGTTTAATTATATTAAGCAGGCTGGTTCAGTTGGAGTTAGGTGGGATGGTGCCCCACTAAGAAACATTTCGGCTCCTCCATCACAGTCATAATGTCACCAATTTTTTTTTTTTTTGCCCACTTCTGAAAGTTTGTAGCAGATAGCCAGATGTTTTGTTTTTGGGCTAGTTGCACAATTCCTTCACTTAACATTTGAATTTAAAACTGCAAATGTTTCAAACTAGGAATAGTTTTTGTTTGTTGTTAAGCGCAAAGCTATACAATGAGCCCATTTTTAGCGTTTTAAGCCCACAAACGTACCAATGAACCACTGAAGGATTAGATAGAAATAGAGTACTTAATTT
>NW_013803429.1:0-592 GCF_000517525.1 Limulus polyphemus | reverse complement strand
GCTCCCTTGGATATAAAACGCAAAGAACAACAAGGTCACATACGTAGAGGTGAGTTTCGGGTATGTGCTTTAACATGTCTATCAATTTTTTCCGGTCTCAAAATCCTTAGAGACGAAATTTTTCTCCTACCTTAACCCCCCCCCCCAAAAAAAAGGACAAGACTGTTTAGAAATAAACGAACTCACCAAAGCAGCCGATCTTTCACTCAACCGTGACAACGACCCTGGCAACATCAGCTAAATTTGGCTGAGTTTATTCACTTAGCTTTCGCTCATACATTTGATCAGCCTTGACCTTGTCTGTAAATATAATCCTGTCGCCATTGCTTCTTTTGTTTACTTGTATATAAACCCTGAATGTTAAGCTGTACATCATACCTGAAGAAAATAGACCAATGTTCTGTCAAAATATGTAGTACATTCCCCAAAACTAAACCACTTCTTTATGTTTATAAATCCGTTGTTTGTCAACTTAATTTCATACTGTTGCGTCATCGAGGTCACGTGACTGGTGTGGCGCCCTCTATTTTGTAGAACTATCTTGTTTTTTCATGAATGCTCTAGTATTTACTAGATAGGATAGGCGGGTATA
>NW_013803428.1:0-562 GCF_000517525.1 Limulus polyphemus | reverse complement strand
GATAATACTAAGTTAGTATTATAATATTGTTATATAATAAAAATAATAGGTGCTATTTAATAATTAGACTTAGATAATATTGTAGGCTACAAACAAAGTCAACTAATTTCGTATATTAAAAAGTTACCCCTCTCCATTTTTCAATCTCAGATACCTATTCAAAACTCTCATCCTACTTTAGACTACCACCAAACTTTAGTTACAGTCAAGTTCTATTCAGTTATGACTTTGTCTGACTCAACATCTAAATATTACAATCGTTGTGTGTGTAGATATTTAAAACACTCTGGTCTTTATTTACAGATAAGAATTCGGTGTCAAGAACAGTTGAAAGAGAAGTAGATGAAGCTACCTATGAAAAGGAATTATTTATGGAAAAAAAGATGAACAAACCATAACGGAGGAAAAACATGAAGATACCAGTGAAGAAAAGAAACGGATGTTTAATGAAATTAAACCAAGTAAAAAAAGCAAAATGGTTTCCATTGTAGCAAAAATGGGAGAAATATATAACAATATACAGACCCAGACGACAACTGATACAAAAAGTCTACCCCATAAG
>NW_013803427.1:0-538 GCF_000517525.1 Limulus polyphemus | reverse complement strand
ATGGATGTAGTGACTCGTGTTCTTCAACAACTTCTTCCAGTGATGGAAACCTAGCCAAATTTCCTGCAGAGAAATACCCATCAAAGGCATTTAATAGCTGTTCAAAGTGAATGCATATTGTTGTGGCAACTTCTGGAAGTAGTGACTCGTGTTCTTCAACAACTTCTTCCAGCGAAGGAAACCTAGCCAAATTTCCCTTCTCAATATTTCTCAACCACAAAGGAATTTTAGCTTTGAAGGAAGCCATTTTTTCATGTGCAATAACCACGTTTTTATTACTTCCTTGGAGGGAAATATTTAGTTCATTTAAGTGAGTAAATATGTCGGTCAAGTATGCTAGCATTTGCACAAGCTCTGGGGAATCAAATGAAGAAAAGAGATCCAACTTTGATCCTTTAAAAATGTCTTGATCTCCTCACGAAGCTCAAATATACGCTGCAAGACACGTCCACGAGATAGCCATCTCACCTCCGTGTGGTACAGTAGAACCGTGTGTTCAGAATCCATGCTTTCACAAAACGCTTGAAATAAACGATGG
>NW_013803426.1:0-535 GCF_000517525.1 Limulus polyphemus | reverse complement strand
AGCCGCACAACGGTGGAGAGCGAGCCACGCTCCGGTCGGCCATCAACAGGCCGAAATGACCAGGTCATTGCCAAAGTGAACGCTATGGTGGTGCGGGACCGTTGTGTGACTATCCGAGAAATTGCTGAAGAGGTGGGCATCAGCACTTTTTCGGCACATTCCATTATGACCGAAGATTTGGCTATGAAGAGAGTGGCGGCGAAATTCGTGCCGAAGCTGCTTACGGCGGAACAAAAGGAACTTCGTGTTGAAGTCTCACAGGACATGCTGGACTCCACAAACAGTGACCCCGACTTCATGAACACCATAATCACTGGTGACGAGTCTTGGGTGTACGGGTACGACCTGGAAACCAAATCCCAGTCGTCACAGTGGAAGCATTCCACGTCACCAAGACCAAAGAAGGCCCGCCAAGTGCGCAGCAACGTCAAAGTGATGCTGACTGTTTTCTTTGACTCCCCCGGTGAAGTATACCACGAGTATGCACCACAGGGTCAAACAATCACCAAAGAGTACTACAGGGATGTCCTCCGTT
>NW_013803425.1:0-537 GCF_000517525.1 Limulus polyphemus | reverse complement strand
CAGAGGTACGATTTAAAGACACACAAGTTTCCCTCTTCTACCACCTGATGACATTGGCAGTAACAGAGGTACGATTTAAAGACACAACGTTTCCCTCTGCTACCATCTCATGACATTGAAATTACGGATATACGATTTCAAGACACAAAGTTTCCCACTGCTCATAAATTTAAAATCACGAGATATATGATTTCAAACCCAACATTCCCTTTGCAACCATGATATTACGTTGAAATTAAAAGATATTCGAATTCAAGACCCACCATTTCCATTTGCTACCGTCTCATGACACTGAAAGTAACAGAACAATGATTTAAAGACACAGCATTTCCCACTACTACCATCTGATGACATTGAAAGTGACAGAGCTACGATTTAAAGACACAACGTTTCCCTCTGGTACCACCTCATGGCATTTAAAGTAACAGAGGTAAGATTTAAAGACACATCGTTTCCCTCTCCAACCATCTCATGACATTGAAAATAACTGAGGTACGATTTAAAGACACATCATTTCCCTTAGCTATCATCTCATAA
>NW_013803424.1:0-669 GCF_000517525.1 Limulus polyphemus | reverse complement strand
GCAGCACAAGATAATTAGTGTGCGGACCATTTTAATTTATATAGTGCTCTGTGAACACACATTAGTTAGCATAAATCAGTTAAATGTCGAAAAATTAGGTGTCTATTTATTTGTGACCACTCAGTGTACATAGGCTAGTCTCTTGTAGGATTTTTATCCAAGGAGGGAAACAAAAAAAATGCCCTAAAGTAGAGCACATTTCCACTTTTTTGTGTGTAGACTTTTGGACTTGAATTTAAAGACACTAGTACTTAATCAGTTAAATGAGTCAGTTATTACCTTCCACAAAGTAGGGCATACAATTAGCATCTAATGAGGTCATTAGGGTTTTAATAACAAAAGAAAGAAGGGAATGAAACATTAGCTAACTTTGTCCTTAATACAAAATTCTGCTTCCGTAACGGATTCCCTCAGCTAGTTCTTTGTAAAATACTTTACAATGAAAAAAAAAGGCAAATCATTCATTTTCTTTGTAAATTATATACGAGACCCCAGCAGTAATTAGTGGGATGAATTGTAATATACGTGGTATGTTTTGTTTAAAATTTTGTGGATGTTATTGGGAACAATAAAGTCGTGATTGGTACATAAACGGTTCAGACTGTTTAAAATTTTGTGGATGTTATTGGGAACAATAAAGTCGTGATTGGTATATAAACGGTTCAGACT
>NW_013803423.1:0-536 GCF_000517525.1 Limulus polyphemus | reverse complement strand
ATGTCTTATTATTCACAGTACACAGTATCGTTAAATCTTGTGTCTTCTTATTGACAGTTCACAGTATTGTTAAATATTGTGTCTATTTATTGACAGTACATAGTATTGTTAATTTGGTATCTTCTTATTGACAGTACACAGTATCGTTAAATTTTGTGTCTTCTTATCGACAGTACACTGTATTGTTAAATCTTGTGTCTTCTTATTGACAGTACACAATATTGTTAGATCGTGTGTTTTCTTATTGACAGTTCACAGTATTGTTAAATATTGTGTCTATTTATTGACAGTACATAGTATTGTTAAATCTGGTGTCTTCTTATTGATAGTACACAGTATCGTTAAATCTCCTGTCTTCTTATTGATAAAACACAGTATCGTTAAATCTCGTTTCTTCTTATTGACAACGCACAATATTGTTAAATCTTATGTTTTCTTATTGATAGTACACAGTATTGTTGAATGTTGTGTGTTCTTATTGACAGTAAACAGTATCTTTATATATTGTGGCTTTTTATTGATAGTACACAGTATGG
>NW_013803422.1:0-534 GCF_000517525.1 Limulus polyphemus | reverse complement strand
GGCCATGACGTCTTCTTAGAAAATAAATTCCACCTTTTGTATTCTTTTAGTCTGGGTTAGCGAAAGTTCAATTTTTTTTAAACTTTTAACGGGACCTAATATTTTTCGTTTATGCTGTAATGTCTGAATTTGAAGTTTATCAACGAAATAAACACTATTCGATATTTTTCTATGACTTTTGCGTGAAAAAAGCACCTTTTTCCATTTTCCCCAAAAATTCATATTTTCATCTAAACGCAAAGGCTATAGCCCATGTTTTTTCCAAAATTTTGAAAAAAATTGTTTTTAGTTATATTTCAATAGAAAGATGCCCTTGATGTAAGACTTGGAAAATGAATATCCCTTCATCAAAATTCCCAATAGTTATTTCACAATCTGTTATCAGAATTTCGGCTATATTCGAATTTACTTTTTTTTTGTTTTAAGTTATATTAGTAAACAAAGTAGTTTTAAAATAAGATTATTCAAACAAAATCCCAACATCTAAAAGGCCATGACGTCTTCTTAGAATATGAATTCCACATTTTGTATTCT
>NW_013803421.1:0-536 GCF_000517525.1 Limulus polyphemus | reverse complement strand
CCGCTGTGCCATTGGAGAGGGGGGGGGCGTCATCGGCATTGAAAACGACTTTAAAACTAAAGCTGATAAAAAGATAAAAGAAACTTATTGGATTGCTAATTTAAATACTGTTCAACCTAGAGGAATGTATATATTGGTCCTGGAATCGGTGATCTCTGATCACTGGTTTTTTTTCTCTCAAAAATATATATATTTTTTGTTTTTCGTGTAGTGTAAACTCTCAATGTTTATGCCTAATCTCTCTAATACTTACTGTATATTTATGATAATTTTCCATGCCTGTCTTTAGAAATTGGTCTGCTTAACATTTCTTTTTCAGACAATTTCCATGTGTCACTTTTATTTACTTTAACAACAATTAAGTATAGTTTATCTTGACCATTTGTAAAACAAAACATCTCTAACAACATTTTTACATAACGCTCTCGTTTCCGGCCGTGTTATACCGGAAATGAGACACACTTACAACAGTACATTGAAAAATATACAAAAACACTTCCTGGAAGCCCAGGTGACCTTCATGACGTCACTCAACT
>NW_013803420.1:0-537 GCF_000517525.1 Limulus polyphemus | reverse complement strand
GTTTTACCATCATATTCTTTTAGCTGCTGTACACAGTACTCATCAATAGGATCGATCATGTAAATCACCTCCAGACCCCTCTTTCGCACCCTTTCCACAAAAGCAGAGTTTGATACCTGATCTCTAGATTCACCAGTGATAAAGTAGATGTGTTTCTGGTTCTCCTTCATACGTGACACATAGTCCTTCAGGGAACACATCTCGTCACCAGAAGAAGAGGTGTAATACCTTAAGAACTCTGCTAACTTCTTGCGGTTTTGAGAGTCTTCATGAATACCCAACTAGAAAAATAATTAAACAACAGTTAAGTACTTTGACTATATATCTATACAAATTTTTCCAAAATTCATTAAATGTCCTTTAATAAACAATTTCTATCAAGCATCAGAGCTACATTTATAATGGTTTAATGTTCTGCTAAGTTCTAAAAAAAAATGTACTGGGTTAAACAACCCTTACAATTAGAAAGAAAGAAACATCAAAATCAATGGGAGAGTATCTATTCCAGGGTATTTAAAATAACTTGTTCAAGATGTA
>NW_013803419.1:0-531 GCF_000517525.1 Limulus polyphemus | reverse complement strand
TGCGAATTCGAACCCGCGACCCTCAGATTGTGAGTCGAGCGCCTTATCCACCTGGCCATGCCGGGCCGCGTTAATGTTGATGTAGTTGATTCTGGCACTGGTTCTACCGATGTCCGCGTTAAAGTGCTTACACCAGGATAAGTTTTATGAAAAGGAAAAAAAGAGGGGGATGGTATGTCGTTAACACATATGTTATACAACTAATCCAGGAGACAGAAATGGGGTTACCTTTATACACTCATTGTTATCCACTAATTTTCAAGATCTCTCTGTTTTCAGTTGCATGTTTTTTGTTGATCTCAAGGATGATACTGAAATGTATTTATTAACTTAGTTATGTAATGGTTCAATCTGTTAAAACTATATTATTCTTTACACTAAGAAAGTTAGCGAAGCAAAAAACTAATAGGTGTAATTATTTGTGATAAAAATATGAAATGAACAAACTAATAGGAATGTAGGAAAAAAATCTTTCCTTTACAAGTTTAATTTTCTTTCTTTTTCGTTTTGGTGATATTGTTAGAAGTATTA
>NW_013803418.1:0-923 GCF_000517525.1 Limulus polyphemus | reverse complement strand
ACAGTTTTTTGGATAGGCACCTTGACTGTATTTTGCTGAACAAAATATTGTAAAGCTGATTGTTTTAGTAATTTACATATTGGTCAGATCAAATGCTTTACAAATCATACCCAACTAAAAAATATCTCGGAATTTGGTTTAAAAACTTGTATGTAGGTTCCAAAAAATATTGTGCTTTTTATAAGCAGAATTATTCTGAAACATATGATTAACCCTGTCTGTCCTAAAGTGATTTTTTTGCTTAAATACTGTGTTTTTCTTGAGTAATACTTTTAATGTGTAAAAGAAGATTAAGGCTATAAAACCGTGTTACGTCAGAAATTAAACAAAACAATGTATGTTTCACCTAACAATACAGATATTAATTTCAAAGATACATATAATTCATTTTGACAGTTTTCTGAATTCTTTTAATATAATTTTTGATCTGTACAAAGACTAAGCTTAGTGTATCCTATTCAGATGTTAAAAACTATTGATTAAAGAAATCGGATTATTTAATGGATTGTCAACATAGCCAGCCCCCAAAATATTATGAGAGAGAGAGTAGGTTTAATATTCAATCATGCAAGTTAATAAAAAGCAGTCATTAATGTAAATATCTAATCCATGTTACCTATTTGTTATGTTCCCTGATTTTTATTTACATGGTCAAAATTAGATAATCTGTGTCAATCTATAATCCTAAATCATGTTTAGGTAATTAACCCAATATGATGAAAAAAAGTACTTACAATTAACGGGACATGGGATTTGTATGAATAGAAAGTTTAAATTTTAACTGAATGTCATCTCCATTTTAAAATGTACACTTGCGATTTTATAGGTGACTACCAATACACCATCCTATGACAAAATCACAGGAAAACAGGTTTACTTTCTCATAATTAAAGGAAAAAATATATATATATATATTTGTATTT
>NW_013803417.1:0-537 GCF_000517525.1 Limulus polyphemus | reverse complement strand
ATCAAGACTACATCAGCAGTGTAACAGATGTTACATCAAGAATATATCAAATATCTCATAGTTTAAAGTTATATGACACAATAATAACAAGACTACATCAGCAGTGTAACAGATGTTACATCAAGAATATATCAAATATCTCATAGTTTAAAGTTATTTGACACAATAATAACAAGACTACATCAGCAGTGTAACAGATGTTACATCAAGAATATATCAAATATCTGATAGTAGTAGAGCTATAGTTATTTAACACAATAATAACAAGACCACACCAGCAGTGTAACAGACATTACATCAAGAATATATCAAATATCTAATAGTTATAAAGTTATTTGACACAGTAATAAGAAGACTACGTCAGCAATGTAACAGATGTTACATCAAGAATATATCATATATCTGATAGTAATAGAACTATAGTTATTTGACAATGTAATAACAAGACTACATCAGCAGTGTAACAGATGTCACATCAAGACTATATCAAATATCTGATAGTATTAGAGCTATAGTTATTTGACACTGTAATATGAC
>NW_013803416.1:0-574 GCF_000517525.1 Limulus polyphemus | reverse complement strand
CCACAAATTTCTTAATGTCAGTCAGTCAGTGAGATTGGTTGAACGCTTCTAGCTGTGTAACAAACAGACTTCCCATAGTTATAAGTGCACCAATAGTAAAATAGCACAAGGACAACGCGCTAGTGCTAGCGTGAAGTAGTTACTTAAATTAATTAACTAATTTATCAACCCTTAATATATGCACACAACCATAGCTCACACTACATCACCCAAATGACATTGCACACTATAGAGTGTGTGCCATCACAGGTACAGCACACATGCACACTCACAATGTGTACACACAACATAAGTGAAGAGAATGCACACCACACATACACCATTATTTCCACATACATTATGGTGCACAGCCACACTGATGATATACATACAGGATATCAACACAAATGAATGAATGGTGTATAAGATCATGTCACCTTGTATGAAAAGAATACATGAACAAGTGGAAAAAATATCTTAGAAAATTAAAAGTGTAAAAACGGATGCACCGAAAAATGAGGAAACAAGGCAGGAATGGCCATGTTCCTCTGTTCAACCTCACAAGGGGATGTGTCCGACATCTGGTTCATGCATG
>NW_013803415.1:0-537 GCF_000517525.1 Limulus polyphemus | reverse complement strand
ACTGTCCGAAAATCGAGCGAATCTTGATTCGTCTGAGAACAATACGGTCTTCCAAAAGTCCAGAGGCTTGGCCATCATATCACTTGCCCACTTCTTTCGTCTGACTATGTTGGCAGGTCTTGATAAAGGGCTTGCGTCTAGCTGCTCTGCAACGATAACCCAATCTGTGGAGAATCCATTGAACAGATTTCGGGCTTATCCCATCAACTTTGGCCACTTCTGCAGTCGTTAATCTGGGATCCATTTCGATGCTCCTCTTGACAGCCCTTTTTGTCCTCTCCGATGGACCCGGATGCTGCTCAGTTGTTTCCTTGCCATGTTTCTTGAACTGCACGATGATTCTGTTGACTGTCGAAAGCGTTGTGAACTATAGCGTTTGTTATAGCGTGACTGTGGAAATTAAGTGTATTGCAAAGTTGTATTCAGAAAGAATAAATCAGTTTTATTTAAGAAAGAACTTGTATCGGTAAAGTTTCTTCGGAAAGAACTTATACGAAAAATTAACTAACGACCAGAGATGTAACAAATTGCGTCAAT
>NW_013803414.1:0-537 GCF_000517525.1 Limulus polyphemus | reverse complement strand
AGCAACACCCAAGACCTTAATATAATCTGCAAGTTTAAGTAATTTATTGACTATTCCCTCATCCATGTCTTTGATGTAAGTCTTAAGACTGAACGCTGAGGTATCCCACTTGTGACACTAATCCAGTTTGACTAAACTCCATATGTAACAATCCTCTGCTTTCTTTCATACAGCCACTCTTCTATCCAATTTGCTAACTTGTCCTCTACACCTATAGAAAGACTTTTTATTTTTTACAAGCCTTTTATGTGGCACCTTGTCAAATCCAGATACACCAAATCTACACCCATACCCTGATCTACATAAGCAGTAACCTTTTCAAAGAATGTCAAAAGATTTGTGAGGCATCTTTCAATATACTTTCCTAAATTTTTCCCACAACTGATGTAAGACTAATGGGTCTATAACTACTGGAGCAAATTTTATCACCTCCCTTGTAAAGAGTAATTACATTAGCTAACTTCCAATGCTCTGGTACCTGCCCACTATTCAAGGACTGACAAAAAATAGTAGTAAGTAGCTCATATATCGAATCTT
>NW_013803413.1:0-672 GCF_000517525.1 Limulus polyphemus | reverse complement strand
AAGGGAAACGGTGAAGCTCTTGATGTGACTATTATCGACAATAGGACATTTCCTGATGAAGCAGATGAACCCCATATGAAGCAGAAGCCAACGAGACGGAGACCAGTACGGAAGAAGATACGTCCCGTAAAATTAAGAGACTGATTCATTGGATTCGCTCATCAATTTCGCAGTGTTTGGCTCGATTTATCCGAAGTTTTTTCAAAGCTTCCTCGTACATAGGATACATATTGTCAGTCTGGGATAATTGAGATAACTTGATTTCTAGCTCATCTATCTCTCGTTTCTTTTTTAAATAAAGTTTTATTTGAAATAATTGAGTAACTGCTTTGATTAATCCTTTCAAACGACCCCACCACACTAATGTTTATAAATATTTTCCTTTTTTTTTGTTGTTGTCTGAAAATCTGTTATAATTCGGTTAATTTTACTTACGGTATTTTCCAATAATTTATTATTAAAATACCAATAAGCATAACCCTTCCTATTCCTACTCAAAACCTCTGTATATCGTACAACTACTGGTGCATGATCAGAAATGAACATATTTACATACGTCAGTCCGAACATTCTCGTCAACATAATAGAATAAACATATGACATATCCTTTAATATAAGTTTAACATAACAGCAAATGTACAACGTTTCGACAAGGTGATGACAAAACCTTGT
>NW_013803412.1:0-537 GCF_000517525.1 Limulus polyphemus | reverse complement strand
ACAAAACTCACTTATCACCACAGCATATAAAGTCCCACGCAGTACCTCATCAAAAGTCATGCACAGATATGCAAACACACAAACAATAGCCGATAGACTCTTGCATAATACTATAAATTACTTTGCAAAAAATTGGCAAAATAATGACCTATTCTGTGAACTTGATCGCTACTACATACATGATGGAAGTAGACCTAAATACCTCTCACCTGTAAACACATATTTTAGAAATAAGGATGTAACAGGGTCACCTATTACTGGACTTTAAAACCCTACACTAGTTAGAACCTAAGAACAATACATTTAATAGGGTATTTTATGTAAAATGCACTCTATTAGCCTCTAACTAGTGAAATATGTTGTATGCATTATGGAACTGACTCTAGAGATATAGTGAAAAACAAAGAATGTAACTGTCGATACCTACATGGACATTGCCCTGACAGGGGTCAGAGCAAGTGCGGTTTACTCCGACCCTCATGTTATATCAACACCAACATTCACCGGTAGTAAATCACAGTCCGGAAAGGAGGAAGA
>NW_013803411.1:0-536 GCF_000517525.1 Limulus polyphemus | reverse complement strand
ACATTAGTCTTTAAATACATGCATTCATTATTTGTTATTCACCAGATTTTGTCATTTTTTGGCCCACATTAAAATGTGTACATTTTTGGGGACACTCGATATATTTATGAATTTTAGAAATTTGGAAAATCCAGAACAATAAGTGCCATTAGTTGAATTTTACAGTTTTTGACACAACGAACTTTACAAATTCTTTGTTTTCTAACAATTTGAGCTAGAAATGTGAATGACCATTGATTTCCAGCTGTGTTTCATATGTTGACAAGTTTTACATGTGAAAATGGAAAGTTTAAATTTTTATATTTCTCAAATGAAAATTACAAGTTGAGGAGGGTCCGGCATAGGGACTCGCAATCTGAGGGTCGTGGGTTCGAATCCCCGTCACACCAAACATGCTCGCCCTTTCAGCCGTGAGGGCGTTATAATGTGACAGTCAATCCCACTATTCGTTGGTAAAAGAGTAGCACAAGAGTTGGTGGTGGGTGGTGATATCTAGCTGCCTTCCCTCTAGTCCTACACTGCTAAATTAGGGATGG
>NW_013803410.1:0-537 GCF_000517525.1 Limulus polyphemus | reverse complement strand
TTATTGTTTATATTGTTAGAAACATCCTGATTATTATTTATATTATTAGAAACATCCTGATTATTGTTTATATTGTTAGAAACATCCTGATTATTGTTTATATTGTTAGAAACATCCTGATTATTGTTTATATTATTAGAAACATTCTGATTATTGTTTATATTATTAGAAACATTCTGATTATTGTTTATATTATTAGAAACATTCTGATTATTGTTTATATTATTAGAAACATTCTGATTATTGTTTATATTATTAGAAACATTCTGATTATTGTTTATATTATTAGAAACATTCTGATTATTGTTTATATTATTAGAAACATTCTGATTATTGTTTATATTATTAGAAACATTCTGATTATTGTTTATATTGTTAGAAACATTCTAATTATTGTTTATATTGTTAGAAACATTCTAATTATTGTTTATATTGTTAGAAACATTCTAATTATTGTTTATATTGTTAGAAACATTCTGAGTATTGTTCATATTGTTAGAAACATCCTGATTATTGTTCATATTGTTAGAAACATCC
>NW_013803409.1:0-536 GCF_000517525.1 Limulus polyphemus | reverse complement strand
GAAGTTTTTTCGGAAAGAACTTCTACGGGAAATTAGTAAACAAGCAAGTACGCAACAAACTGGTGTCAGAAGTGGGATGGAAAAGAAAAAAATGGAAACGAGAAGTGGCAAATCAAACTACAGCTTAGCAGATTTGACGGCAGCAATACAAAAACAGCAAAAGAAACAAGAAGAACGAGAAAATAAACAAGAAGAGAGATTACAGCAGTTGTTGGAGGAAAAAGAAAAGAAACAAAAAGAGAGACAAAAGCAGTGGCAAGAAAACCTGCAACAGTGGCAGCTCGAACAGCAAAATAAACAAGAGAGATTACAGCAGTTGTTGGAGGAAAAAGAAAAGAAACAAGAAGAACGAGAAAATAAACAAAAAGAGAGACTACAGCAGTGGTTGGAGGCGAAAGAAAATAAACAAGAAGAGAGACTACAGCAGTGGCAAGAAAACCAGCACAATTGGCAACTGGAACAAGAAAAGAAACAAGAAGAAAGTCTCCAATAGTTGAGAGAAAGCCAGCATACATAAATGGAAAATAGTAGTAAAT
>NW_013803408.1:0-537 GCF_000517525.1 Limulus polyphemus | reverse complement strand
AGGCACCAAAGTTGGTACAGTCATCAGAATTCAAGGCCAGAAAAGGGCATCTTTCAGAGAGGTTTGAAGGACTTTGCTGGCACTGTAACAAACCAGGGCACAAGAGAGCTCAATGCCAGCAACTTCAACACAGGGAAGATACCACGGCAGGAAAGGCTGCTACCCAGAAAGGTTGTTGGAACTGTGGAGAGCAAGGACATATGAGGAGCCAGTGTAAGAGGAATACTCCCAATAAGTCAGTCTCGGGGAAACCAGTAGTGGTTCGTGTTGAGGGACGCCCACCAACCCCCATCGTGAAAGTCCCAACAGCTAGGTGTAAAATGCCAAACACATATAGTGTCTACGTGAGAGGAAAGCTGGATGGCCAAAGGTGCAACTTTGTCATAGATACTGCATCTCAGCAAACCCTTGTGAGTACCAAGGTGCTAAATCACAAAGGAGTACCAGAAGCCATACAGAAGCTCTGTGGTGTGACAGGATACTATGAAAGGTTGTGGGGACTGGTGCGGGTAACTATTGAGCTCATGGGCATAAAGG
>NW_013803407.1:0-788 GCF_000517525.1 Limulus polyphemus | reverse complement strand
CATCATCGAAAAACTTCGTTACATTACAAGAATAGGAACTTTCTCGAACATTTGTAAAACATATATGTTGGTGTAAGTATATAGTTACACTAACTTCCTTTCATCAAGGAAGCTATAGCGCGGAAGTGAAACATAAACATACAGATCAAGGTAATAATCAAAATCTCAAGTTGTTTTCAACACAGCATCATCGAAAAACTTCGTTACATTACAAGAATAGGAACTTTCTCGACCATTTGTAAAACATATATGTAAGTATATAATTACCACGGTTGCAGTATTTGAAGAAATTTAAATGTTTTGTTTCTTGGAGTCATGGAAGATTTTATGAATCGTAATGTTCGAACTTTTCGACTGTTTTCAAATATATATGTGTGTGTGTGTGTATACAGTTTTTTAAAATAAACTGTATTACATCAAAAGCGTACAGGCGATCACTCAGCATTGTATAACCCTGATGAAATTATAATACAATTTATTTATTGTGCACGTAGATAAAAGGGCGACAACAAAGTTCTAATATATCAATATAAAATTATACTGTTTGTACAAAAGGTATCATTTTACAGCAAAAATGTCTGCGGTTATAGCTCCTAAAAGCATTGGGGATGTTCCATCTATCAGATATAATCAAAACACCAGATGCAGAGGAAAAAAGGGGGGATTAGGATTTGTGTGCTAGAACCCACAACGTCCCAGATCCCACTATCATTCACCATCTACAGCCGGTTGTGGGTATGATAGTTATCCCTAAAAAAACCCCATAGAAATTAGATATTAAACCATTA
>NW_013803406.1:0-537 GCF_000517525.1 Limulus polyphemus | reverse complement strand
GGACAGAGGAGCAGAAAGCAGTGTACCTGGCAATCACTGGAAATACATGGACAGTTGTCAGCAGACGACAGGCACAACTATAGAGCACTGGTAGCTGCTCTAGAACTCAGGTATGGAACTCAAAATCAGTCCAAAGTCTACAGTGCTAGGTTTAGGACTAGAGTCCGTGCTAAAGGTGAGAGCCTGCAAGAGCTGGCAGAGGATTTGGAAAGTATGGCACACAAGGCATATTCAACTGCACCACCAATGTCTTCAAGCTGTTGCTGAGGGATCAGTTTGTAGACGCCTTGGATGGTCCACAACTGTAGATACAAGTGAAGCAAGCACACCCCTCTACTATACAAGATGCAATGGTCAGAGCTCTTGAATTCGAATCCTACGTTAAGTCCAGTGCAGAGATACCAAGGTTGGTACAGTCATTAAGATTCAAGGTCAGAAAAGGGCAGTTTTCAGAGAAATTTGATGGACTTTGCTGGCACTGTAACAAACCCGGGCACAAGAGAACTCAATGCCGGCAACTTCAACATAGGAAAGATG
>NW_013803405.1:0-537 GCF_000517525.1 Limulus polyphemus | reverse complement strand
GGTCCCGACCAAAGTGTTATCTGAAAGGATGGATGATATTCACCATCAAGTGCATTCAAACTTGAAAACATCTGCTGATTCCATGAAGCTATGTTATGATAAGAGAACTATTGAAGTCAGCTTTGTACCAGGAGACAATGTGTGGTTGTGTAATCCCAGGAAGACCAAAGGGAAGTCTCCTAAGTTGTCTTCTCCATGGGAAGGCCCATATGACACAGTTCATCGTCTCTCAGACGTGACTTTCCGAATCAAATGTGGTCGGCGAGGTAAGCTGAAGGTGGCGCATGCCAACAGGCTTTGGCGTTATCATGGTCCAGGTCATTTCAGTTGGAACAAAGTGAACAATGGAACAAATGACGCTGCTACTGTCGAAGAAGAAACGCTACCCGGTTTTGAGAAGGAAAACAGTGAAGCCGTTAATGAAATTACTACCATTGATGTGACTGCTACCGATAATGGGACATTTCCTGGTGGAGCAGATGAATCCCACGTGAAGCAAAAGCCAATGAGTCGGAGACCAGTACGGAAGAAGATAGT
>NW_013803404.1:0-537 GCF_000517525.1 Limulus polyphemus | reverse complement strand
TATATATATATATACATCATTACACTTTGTCACATACCCTAATAGATATCTCTAACTCCTGCACACATCACTTCTGTAATCTCCTAGGCCTGGCGTGGCTTGATGATTACGGCGCCCGACTCGCAATCTGTGGGTCGTGGATTCGAATCCCTGTCACACCAAACAGGCTCGCCCTTTCAGCTGTTGGGGCAAGAGCTGGCTGTGGGTGGATTTGGCTAGCCGCCTTCTCTCTAGTTTATAATTTCTAAATTAGAGACGGCTAGCGCACATAACTCTCGTGCAGCTTTGTGTGAAATTTAGATTCAAAGTAACCTTCTCCGATTATATCACACCAGACGACATTTCTACGTGGAACGCACGTGTGTTTGCTTACACACGTGGTGGTGATGTCCGGCGGGGAAGTCTGTCGGTGACGGAGAAACGAGCAAAGAGATGCAGCAAGCAGAACATCCAGCTAAACTGAGTTGATTAATACAACAGCACTATGGGTTTTAAATTTTAAGATATTACATATATTTGAAATAAAAGAAAATTAGT
>NW_013803403.1:0-537 GCF_000517525.1 Limulus polyphemus | reverse complement strand
AGCTGTTCTTGGTGGAAGTGATGACACCATTAAGCCAGCATCTGTTTGCAAAGAGGTCAAAGTGCAAGATTTTGAACATGCTATTTCATTTGAAAAAGAAAACAATGAAGAAACTGTTCTCTGTCCTGTTGAATGCTACAATAATAATAAACAAGAGGATTCCACTTTGTCAGAAACAAATCCACAGAATAGTGTTGCTAAACTAAAAGAGGATGACCTAATAAATATTTTAACACACAGAGATATTGGATTTATAAAGTTTGATACAACAGGCTCAGCAGTTGTAACACATGCACATCACACAGAGATTGTTCAAGTTGGAGCACATGAATTTAACCATAAAGAAAGTCCATTTGATAACAAAGATGGGCATTCTATGACTGCATTTTGGTTCATACGATGTCTTCTGAATGGACAAGAGGTCAGTTGTTCCTGGTTGGTGTATTCACCTCTACATAAAGCAGCATACTGCTTTTGTTGTCTTCTTTTTTCATCTACATGTATGACATCCGAGAGTTGGTCTGCTTTCAAAACAAA
>NW_013803402.1:0-535 GCF_000517525.1 Limulus polyphemus | reverse complement strand
ATCAAAGAATATAGACTAATAACAAAATAATAAAAAGCCGTTACAAATTCATCCAAGCTAATCGTTAACTTTCCCACGGGAACAAAATTGCTACTCCGAATGACATTGACGGTTATCTGTTCAAAACACAATATTATACAAAACGCCATTTGATATATGAAAACCTTGACTTTCTATTGGTTATAAATAATATATAATGAAATGTAAGAGAGAACTATCAACCAATTGTGAAAGGGAGGATGTGACAGGTGGGTGTGGCAGGAGGGGTCTGATTTTCTCTTTGATAGCTCTGTAGCAAAACAAAATCGAAGGCCATAAAAATAATGGTCTGTTTAAGCAATAATGATTTTATAGAGAGCATTTCACGTTTAATTTCGTACATTTTCGAGGGGTGATGGATTAAATAGGGATGATGACATGCTAAGACAAAATTTGTCATGTGTGTTACACTAGTGGAAATTCAGGATTTTTTTATTATATATCCTTTTAGTAATTAAGAACTAAACTTATATACTATTAAGATATAGATTACTAG
>NW_013803401.1:0-537 GCF_000517525.1 Limulus polyphemus | reverse complement strand
ATCATGCAAGATGAATTTGGATTCAGTGTACCGCATGGTCCATGTATCATATTTTTCGTCACAACTTCATGCAAATCCTTATCGACGTCTGCATCGGGTATTTCAGCGCATATTACATCGTCGATTTCGTTTGAAGTGATTTTGTTATAGAGCCAGATTAGTATATGTGCGTGTGGCAATCCTCTCTTTTTGCCATTCCACTGAGTACATCCAGCAGCGCACAGACCCAAACACTTCATGTTTTACCATGAAATCCATCAGTGATTTCAGCTTGTGTCTGAAAACACGTGCTGTGATGTCATGCCTATCCACCGGCGATTGCCTAGAAAGTAAGAGCTGTTGTATATCATCCCAAGCTGGATTGCATGTGAATGTAATGAATAGGTCTGGACGCCCGTAGTGACGAACACACGCAATTGCATCTTGAGCGTACTCATGCATATGACATGGACTGCCTGCATATGAAGATGGCAAAGTCGTTAGTCTTCCAACGTTAGTTGTATTACCGTCATTTACAACTGCATCTCGCAAATGAAC
>NW_013803400.1:0-537 GCF_000517525.1 Limulus polyphemus | reverse complement strand
AGTCGGAGATCCTTGCTGGTTTCTCCAACCAAGGAGTTTCGGCAGTTTCAAGGATCTCCACTTGTCAAGATGGAATTATGGTGCCGACTTCATTTTTGATTTTGACGTTTTCTTCACCACGTCCACCTGCCGCCATTAAGGCAGGTTATTTGAACTGTAAGGTACGGCCCTATAATCCCAACCCTCTTCGATGTTTTCAGTGTCAGCAGTTCGGTAACTCAAAAATATCTTGTCATGGTTCTGTGACGTGTGCTCGTTGTGGTGGCAAGGACCATGACTCCTATGAGTGCAAACTGGACCCTCACTGTGTTAATTGTAGTGGTTCCCACCTCTCTTACTTTAAGTCTTGCCCTAAGTGGGTGGAGGAGAAAGAGGTACAGCATTTGAAGACTCTTAATAACATCTCTTATCCTGAGGCTCGGAAGCTATTGTTCCCTCCTATATCTTGGACATATGCCTGTGCACTATGCTCCACTGCTACAGTGGGAGTGCAGACGGACCTTTCCATGGCTCCATCTGAGTCTTTTTCACGCCATG
>NW_013803399.1:0-536 GCF_000517525.1 Limulus polyphemus | reverse complement strand
CAATGCTTTAAAATTTTTTTAAGTCTTAAGGTTTGTTAAGCAATGTTTTCTCAAGCTTTTTTTTTTCATTTCGCATGTTGCATATCCAACAGCAAAATCATTTTCATTTTAAGATTAAAAATACTTTTATGCATGAGAAAATTTTCAAATTTCACATGTGAAATCTTTATAATGTCCAGATAATTATCAAATGTTTCTTAAGAAACAACTATATATTTTATCTGTTATTTTCAGTAATGAATCTCTGTACGGGTTCAGTAGATTTGACCGATCTCATAACCACCATAAAAAATTAGGAAATTAATATAAATTATGCCTCTTTCATTCTAGAATGAACACAAATTATAACATGAAAACATAAATGTTTAGACTAAATAGCTTAAAATCTTGTAACATTATACATTTATATATATATTTATTATAATAATCTTTCAGCTATGCCTGGTTAACAATACAGAAGATGCAATGACGCGGCACACGTGTACTCATGTTACTGTATCCAATAACATAAAACTGACCTTCAGTCTGTACAAAGT
>NW_013803398.1:0-1052 GCF_000517525.1 Limulus polyphemus | reverse complement strand
CCTATACTTTATTTCATCATCTAACCCTATACTTTATTTCATCATCTAACCCCATGCTTTATTTCATCATCTAACCCTATGCTTTATTTCATCATGTGACCCTATACTTTATTTCATCATGTAACCCTATACTTTATTTCATCCATAAAATAACCCTAGACTTTATTTCATCATCTAACCCTAGACTTTATTTCATCTAACCCTATACTTTATTTCATCATCTAACCCTATACTTT
The DNA here is from genome assembly GCF_000517525.1 of Limulus polyphemus. Taxonomy (NCBI): domain Eukaryota; kingdom Metazoa; phylum Arthropoda; class Merostomata; order Xiphosura; family Limulidae; genus Limulus; species Limulus polyphemus. The sequence goes on along the minus strand of NW_013803398.1, from coordinate 816 downwards.
ATTTCATCATCTAACCCTATACTTTATTTCATCATGTAACCCTAGACTTTATTTCATCCATAAAATAACCCTATACTTTATTTCATCATGTAACCCTAGACTTTATTTCATCCATAAAATAATTTCATAAACTTATTCACATGAAAGATCCATAAAATTCAACTTTTTTGGTTTTACCCTCTCGGTGAAATACCAGTTTCTGTAGTTTTGGCGGTTTTGAAGAAGGAGGGAATTACACACTAACGTATTAGACCCGTGCTAAGCCAAAATACTTGTGTCCAATGATGACACCGAAGAAACGACGTTCACTTTAAGTTACCAACACTTTTGAAACGGCAATGTGGGTAAAATAACACAGAAGTTAACGTTTTTTAGTCGTGTTTATAGACAGTCGATTCACACTGATAAATTTCCTTATCTTCTACACCTGTGGAATTCTGCGGTTCTTGGCAAACTGCCAAGTGCTGTTACGCTTTCTTAGTCTCTTACCATATGGTTTTAGTTCGTAATTAAAACAAATTACACAAACACTTAGAACGAATAGTAAAGGTTTTTGGGACTGCTCAAATTTGCTTACTGAAATATTAGAACTTTACCAAGAATGATAGTGGTGATTAAAAAAAACAAGTTTCTTTAAGAAAGCCAAAGATAGAAAAAAAAACAACAACTACAATAACAAACAGAATATGTACATATCTGTTGGCGCCCTCCAGTGGCACAGCGGTATGTCTGCGGACTTAGAACGCTAGAATCCGGGTTTCGATACCCGTGGTGGGCAGAACACAGATAGCCCATTGTGTAGCTTTGTGCTTAATT
>NW_013803397.1:0-537 GCF_000517525.1 Limulus polyphemus | reverse complement strand
GGAGCATCAAAATGGATCCCAGATTAACGACTGCAGAAGTGGCCAAAGTTGGTGGGATGAGCCCGAAATCTGTTCAATGGATTATCCACAGATTGGGTTATCGTTGTAGAGCAGCTAGACGGAAGCCCTTATTAAGACCTGCCAACATAGTCAGACGAAAGAAGTGGGCAAGTGATATGATGACCAAGCCTCTGGACTTTTGGATAACCGTATTGTTCTCAGACGAATCAAGATTCGCTCAATTTTCGGACAATGGAAGGATATGGGTCTGGAGAATGCCTTACCAAGAGTTTTGGCTCAACAGATTGCAGCCAACTGTGAAGCATGGTGGTTTCAGCGTGATGGTTTGGGGAGCTGTTTGGGTTGGTGGGAGATCGAGCTTAGTGGAGTGCGTTCGCAACATAAATTTTGCGAAATACGTTGGAGAAAGGACTCTTGCCACTTTATTCCTCGGGTTTCGTGGACAAGAACACAACGTTGTTCCAGGAAGATGGATCACCGTGTCACACTGCTAGAAACACCCAAATATGGCAGGAA
>NW_013803396.1:0-534 GCF_000517525.1 Limulus polyphemus | reverse complement strand
CTATATTATTACTAATACTATATATATATATATATATAGAATCACTATGGTGAGTAAAAGACAACTAAAACGCTGTTCATATAATAATACAGTTCATCACTAAAACACTGTACATATAATAATACAGTTCATCACTAAAACACTGTTCATATAATAATACAGTTCATCACTAAAATACTGTACATATAATATACAGTTCATCACAAAAACACTGTTCATATAATAATACAGTCCATCACTAAAACACTGTCCATATAATAATACAGTCCATCACTAAAACACTGTACATATAATAATACACTTCATCACTAAAACACTGTTCATATAATAATACAGTCCATCACTAAAATACTGTACATATAATAATACAGTCCATCACTAAAATACTGTACATATAATAATACAGTTCATCATTAAAATACTGTACATATAATAATTCAGTCCATCACTAAAATACTGTACATATAATAATGCAGTCCATCACTAAAACACTGTCCATATAATATACAGTTCATCACAAAAACACTGTTCATA
>NW_013803395.1:0-535 GCF_000517525.1 Limulus polyphemus | reverse complement strand
ACCAAAAGCTTCACTGCAGTACACATACGCTTTCAGAAAGCCAATAAAGTAGAAAGAAAAGGACCACAAAAGTCGCAAAAATGATAATTCGAAGCTAGAATTTCACTTGTAAATACGCAAGTATGCAACGAACGTTCGTATAAAATTTTGAAAAGATCCGTCAATATGGAACGAAGTACTGGTTTAAAACGCAAAACCTTTCATAATTCCCTTAAAATGAACTGTAGAAGGGTGAAACTCTGCATATAACTGTGCAATGATAGAGTGTACCTACGTACCTAATTTGGTAAATGAACCATCAATTCAAGAGTCTCTGGTAAATGGAAATCGAGAAACAATAAGTAACCAAAAGCTTCACTGCAGTACACATACGCTTTCAGAAAGCCAATAAAGTAGAAAGAAAAGGACCACAAAAGTCGCAAAAATGATAATTCGAAGCTAGAATTTCACTTGTAAATACGCAAGTATGCAACGAACGTTCGTATAAAATTTTGAAAAAGATCCGTCAATATGGAACGAAGTACTGGTTTAAAAC
>NW_013803394.1:0-537 GCF_000517525.1 Limulus polyphemus | reverse complement strand
GTAACCTGTTTGTGTTCTAGACAACTAGATCTTGGATAGGTGCTATAGTAACCTGTTTGTGTTCTAGACAACTAGATCTTGGATAGGTGCTATAGCAACCTGTTTGTGTTCTAGCCAGCTAGAAGTTGGATAGGTGCTATAGTAACCTTTTGTGTTCTAGACAACTAGATCTTGGAGAGGTGCTATAGCAACCTATTTGTGTTCTAGCCAGCTATAAGTTAGATAGGTGCTATAGCAACCTGTTTGTGTTCTAGCCAGCTAGATCTTGGATAGGTGCTATAGCAACCTATTTGTGTTCTAGACAACTAGATCTTGGATAGGTGCTATAGCAACCTATTTGTGTTCTAGCCAGCTAGAAGTTGGATAGGTGCTATAGCAACCTGTTTGTGTTCTAGCCAGCTAGATCTTGGATAGGTGCTATAGTAACCTATTTGTGTTCTAGCCAGCTATAAGTTAGATAGGTGCTATAGCAACCTGTTTGTGTTCTAGCCAGCTAGATCTTGGATAGGTGCTATAGCAACCTATTTGTGTTCTAGC
>NW_013803393.1:0-535 GCF_000517525.1 Limulus polyphemus | reverse complement strand
ACCAGTTGGAACAGGTTCTGTATAAATGAAGTGTTCCATATGACCATCCAGAAGCTCTCCAGATGGTACTACCATATAAATCTGGACTGCCACACACAGACTATCATGAGTAAAGCTAAAGGGGATCCTACCTGTCCCTTCCAGCCAGATTGAATAAGTCTGGGTTAGTTTGCTTTTAAAAATTAAACTTGATTTACTCACAGTTTCCAAAAACAATAATAATAGGTGATTTAAACAGCAAACACATAGATTTTAATTGTAGAAAGACCAACAGGAATGGAGCAATTCTAAATAATTTTATAATCAATAATGAACTATCAACGACACAACCATGACACACACTCAGCACACAGGATCACAAGACATTCTCGATTTAGCTATTGTTCCAACACACTCGTAGGTCACACCAACAACTTTAAAGTAATAATGGCTGGAGACGGCTTGAATGGGTAATGAAGAAAAACTTTAATATAAGTTTAACATAACAGCAAATGTACAACATTTCGACCTGATGATGACAAAACCTTGTTGAAAC
>NW_013803392.1:0-537 GCF_000517525.1 Limulus polyphemus | reverse complement strand
GTATAGTGTTAATCAACAACAACAACAACCAAACTTATAGTGTTAATCAACAACAATCAAACCTATAGAGTTAATCAACAACAACAACAATAATCAAACGTATAGTGTTAACCAACAACAACAACAACCAAACGTATAGAGTTAATCAACAACAACAACCAAACGTATAGTGTTAATCAACAACAACAACCAAACGTATAGTTTTAATCAACAACAATCAAACCTATAGAGTTAATCAACAACAACAACAATAATCAAACGTATAGTGTTAACCAACAACAACAACAACTAAACGTATAGTGTTAATCAACAACAACCAAACGTATAGAGTTAATCAACAACAACAACCAAACGTATAGAGTTAATCAACAACAACAACAATCAAACGTATAGAGTTAATCAACAACAACAACCGAACGTATAGTGTTAACCAACAACAACAACCAAACGTATAGAGTTAATCAACAACAACAACCAAACGTATAGTGTTAATCAACAACAACAACCAAACGTATAGTGTTAATCAACAACAACAAC
>NW_013803391.1:0-534 GCF_000517525.1 Limulus polyphemus | reverse complement strand
TGCATAACAGGTGATATTTTAAAGTGAGTTTCATAGTTTAATAGAGGTAAGGAGAATAATGTGTCTTGTCAAAGTGTGTTCTAAAGTAATTGAACCCATCTGTGTGGACTTTGACAAAAAAGGAGACAATTATTTGAAGTTCAGGATACAATTTTGGTAAGCCATGGGGGTAGCGTAAGTGAATTATTCACAGATGCTATTGTGATAAGAGTAGAGAAAATTGTTTGTCTTGTCAATTGGATTCTAAAGTAATTGAATCAGCCTAAGTGGACTTTTAACAAGAAAAGAGAATAATTAAGAGTTTTATATACAACTGTGATGTTCCATAGTGTAAAGAATTTTTCTACAGATCTTTGACTTGTTATGAATGTATTATTTTAAAACAAGTGGATTACGTGTTGTCTATTTATTGTTCGAATTTATCGCTAACAAGTCACAAACACCTACTGCAGAAGAATCTTCAACCCATTCATCTTTAAAACCCTGACACTGGCCATTTCAGAAAACCCATAGTTTTCTGTCCACATTCAAGCC
>NW_013803390.1:0-997 GCF_000517525.1 Limulus polyphemus | reverse complement strand
TTAACCAGATCTTCATTTTACTGATGAGAACATTACACCACATTGTGTTATTATGGTTTAGATACCGGTTGCTGCTAAAATGCCAAGATAGAGAATTCTCCGATCCAAAAAACTGCTGGATCTACATCATTTAGGAGTCTCGCTGTACGAATATCCTTCTTCGGAAAGGACTGTAACATTGTACTCTGTCATATGTTTATCCACAGCGGCAGTGCACTGTCTAACAGTCCAGAATAGCTTGTATCTACGGCAACACAACCCTGAATTAGCGTATTCAATCTGATTTTATGAAATGCGACTAATCCTTTTGAATATTCTGTAAAAAAATACGAAAACATAAACTAAATGGTTTACTGTTTCTTTTAATTTCAGTAGATGAAACTGCAAGAGTTAAGAAAACACGATCTTTTAAGTTTCATTTTATGAGGCCACAATAATAATAATATTAATAAAACTATCGCATAGTGTATAACACTGTTTTACCATAGATATATATGACATCACACTAAATATATTAAAAATAGGCTTAATTGGTTTGCACTTGTAATTGGGTTTAAGATGATTGTGCGGTGTGCCGATAAGGAAGTTTAGGTGTCCATGATTTTGTTCTGGAAAGCAAATACTGGAAAATCAATATATTCTTCGAAAGTAGTTATGCAATGATATTTAAGTTACATTAGCTAGGCAGACATCACGGTACTTTTTACTGCCTATTGCAAACACATCAAAGTTATTGTCTTTATTTGTTCATAAGTTATACTGTTGGTTTTGGTAACATTTGGAATGCTATATTTTCACAACTATTGGCTAATTTGTGAGTATGCTATTCAGTTATTTCTAGTCTCAACAATATTCAATCAGTTATTATTATATATGACAACTATCCCTGGGAATACTAACAAAACCGCGAAAGGAAAAATAAGTAAACAAGTTTTTATATACTTCTTACTCAAACTTTTCTCGTGATTCTGTTTAAATTAAATATAAAGGTTACACT
>NW_013803389.1:0-537 GCF_000517525.1 Limulus polyphemus | reverse complement strand
GACATTGGAATGGATCACCTTGATTAATGAATGTAGGGATATGTGATATTTAAATATATATAATAGGCCTGGAAGTATTTTGTTTTTATGAGTTTCACAAAATATATTCAGTCACTCTTGCATAAATAAAAACTATAAAGTGCATATAATTGAGTTTCTTTAATAGTACCATACCAAACTTAGTTTTTACATTTTAATTACAAAGAACAGTTGAGGAAATGTTGATCATTTTATATTATTTATTAACTGTTTGTCATATAATATTAAAATTTATAATTGTTACTGTTCCAGTCTATAGAGTTGTGTGTCATGATTAAAGTTTCATAAATTTGTTTGGTTTATTTTTTACATGAAACCCATGCGCGTTATAATTCACAAATAATTTGTTTCCCAATTTCTTCCCAAAAGAATATTATACAAACAGCTATAAAATGTTGTAGAGTACTGCGAAGTTAAATTTCTTGGCAGTTCTTAAATACGAGTTGTTGCCTTTGTCTTTCCGTTTAGTAGAGCAGCATTTCATAAGTTGTCTGCAGT
>NW_013803388.1:0-910 GCF_000517525.1 Limulus polyphemus | reverse complement strand
AACCAAATGATCTATGGTCCATTTTCTAGCTTCTTCAAATGCAGTTTTAAATTTCTGAGCATCTATAATACAAAAAATTATCGTATTCCAACTTTTTTTTCCGTACAGTTTAAATTGCTTTTAATTAAATACATTGTTGAAAGTAATTAACAGAATCAGTTTTCAGTATTCTATCCACGACGAGGAACAATATCCATAGTTGTATTATAATCCTACTCCATCACAACATGAACGTTACTTTACAAAGAACAATATCCACAGTTGTATTATAATCCTACTCCATCACGACACGAACGTTACTTTACAAAGAACAATATCCATAGATGTATTATAATCTTATTCCATCATGACACGAATGTTACTTTACAAAAAACAATATCCATAGTTGTATTATAATCCTACTCCATCACAATACGAACGTTACTTTACAAAGAACAATATCCATACTTGTATTATAATCTTATTCCATCACAACACGAATGTTACTTTACAAAAACAATATCCATAGTTGTATTATAATCTTATTCCATCACAATACTTTGTAAAGTAACGTTCAAACAATATCCATAGTTGTATTATAATCCTACTCCATCATGACACGAACGTTACTTTACAAAGAACAATATCCACAGTTGTATTATAATCCTACTCCATCACAATATGAACGTTACTTTACAAAGAACAATATCCATAGTTGTATTATAATCTTATTCCATCACAATACGAACGTTACTTTACAAAGAACAATATCCATAGTTGTATTATAATCTTATTCCATCACAACATGAACGTTATTTTACAAAGAACAATATCCATAGTTGTATTATAATCCTACTCCATCACGACATGAACGTTACTTTACAAAGAACAATATCCATAGTTGGATTATAATCTTATTCCATCACGACAC
>NW_013803387.1:0-539 GCF_000517525.1 Limulus polyphemus | reverse complement strand
GGGGGGGGGGCAAGACAAAATCGCAAACATATTCAAACTAAAATAAAAAGACCAAACAAACCAAAATCACAACATCGTGAAACTTCTTGTTGACATTACACCAGTTAGGATGTTTTAACTTATATCTATACACTATGGCATGAATATCTGTGATAAATAACTTACGAAGAACTTTGATATAGTGACATTTTTTTATAGCTTACTGCGGACTTAAAATCAACCAAGAGCTAGGCTAGCTAGCTTCACAGGATTGTGAATTACTTTTATCTTAATTTACATGTTGAAGAAAAATACAAAAGGGAACCCTCAATTGCCGCGGCACTTGAAATTCTTTTAGGCAGGATTAGAATAAATTAATCTGTGATACTTTGTTTTTCCTTTTTATTAGCTATATTTTTGTACGCCAGCAATACCAAGCGTGGGACGAGCGTATACCCGATTTGATTTTATTACTCACCAGGACCTCTACTAGCCTATCCTCAAATTGAAATTCTTTTATCAGGATTGGAGTAAATTAATCTATGAGACCTTGGGCATGG
>NW_013803386.1:0-538 GCF_000517525.1 Limulus polyphemus | reverse complement strand
AAAATTACTTTTTCCGTCACTAAAGAGTCTGATAACTGTTAAGTCTCCCAGTGGCACAGCGGTATGTTTGCGGATTTACACGCTAGAAACCGAGTTTCTATACCCGTGGTGGGCAGAGCACAGACAGCCCATTATGTAGGTTTCTGCTTAATTACAAACAAACAAAAATAGCTGTTAAATTACTTTTTCTATCACTAAATACTTTCATACGTATTAAATTACCGTTTTGGTCGCTAAAGATTTTGATAATTTTCAATAATTTCTGTCCAAAATTAAATCGACTTTGTAGATCAGAAATGAAAGTAACTTGTAAATTAACGACTATAATTCTGTACCACAACTAACTAGAAATCTATTATATAAATCAACAATCACAACTACAAACCTACAGCGATTAAGAATGCATAATTTAGTCAGTTGGGCACCGTAACCCTTAACAATACTTTCATTCGTTAATCCAATAATAAATACCTCATGAGGTTCGATTATATAAAGAGATATAGATCAGTGCTAAATCTATATAATAATAATAATATTT
>NW_013803385.1:0-536 GCF_000517525.1 Limulus polyphemus | reverse complement strand
AATCCATTACAGCCATGATGCATTATATTTTATACACATAGTCCATTACAACCATGATGTATTATATTTTATACACATAATCTATTGCAGCTATGATGTATTATATTTTATACACATAGTCCATTACAGCCATGATGTATTATATTTTATACACATAGTCCATTACAGCCATGATGTATTATATTTTATACACACCAAACAACTGTATGGTTTCTCTCTACTACTGTGTGTCCTTTCATGTATTTTTAAGTTACAGTTACATAAATTTGTTCCCACAAACTGCCCAACTGTAAGGTTTCTCTATTATGTATAATATGTTATTTTAGGTTATTCACTGTTTAACATTCCTTTCCACACATTACAAAACTGAACTGTTTATTACTAATATCTTTAGTGACAGACTATTTGGAAGGAAGCTAGTCAACAATACCTACTATAAACTCTAGGGTTACTCTTTACCAACCAATAGTAGGATTGACTGTCACATTACACAGGTGAAAGAGCAAGCATGTTTTGATCCCATGACTCGTACATTG
>NW_013803384.1:0-536 GCF_000517525.1 Limulus polyphemus | reverse complement strand
TGTGTAATTGAACTGCAGACAGAGAGACATATTGTTCAGTCGAGCACGTGAGACGTTCGCTGTGAATTATAGCGTTTGTTATAGCGCGACTGTGGAAAGTGTATTGCAAAGTTGTATTTAGAAAGAATAAACCAGTTTTATTTAAGAAAGGACTTGCATCGCTAAAGTCCCTTCCGAAAGAATTTTTACGGAATATTAATTAACGACTGGAGGAGTAACAAATTGGGGTCAGAGAGTGGGACAGAAAAAATAATTAAAAAGAAGAAGAAGATGGAAACCAGAGGCGGCAAGTCAAACTACAGCTTAGCAGATTTGATGGCAGCAATACAAGAACAGCAAAAGAAACAAGAAGAACGAGAAAATAAACAAGAAAAGAAACAAGAAGAACGAGAAAAGAAACAAGAAAATAAGTTACAGCAGTTGTCAGAGGAAAAAGAAAAGAAACAAGAAGAGAGACAACAGCAGTTGCAAGAAAACCTGCAACTGTGGAACAGCAAAATAAACAAGAGAGATTGCAGCAGTTGTTGGAGGAAAAA
>NW_013803383.1:0-537 GCF_000517525.1 Limulus polyphemus | reverse complement strand
GTCATGTAGTTTCGTCACTGTAGTCATGTGACTGCTGACGCAACAATATTATATATATAGTTCTCTCATTCTTGTCAAATATCCACTTAGGCCTATTCAATTACTTTAGAATTTCAGTTGACAAGCCGAACTATCTTCTCTATTTCTATTGTACTAGTGTTCTGTGTGTGATTCACTTACAGTTGTGGCGCGAGTTACCGTAATCGCTTTGTCTTCTTTTTTTCTGAAGATCCTCTGTTCATTTTATCAAAGTGCACTCATGCTGATTCGATTACTTTGGAACCACGCTTTGACGGAATAAAATATTTTTATTATCTTTTTTTCTACTTTTAGTTTCACTCTAACATATTAAACGTTAGGCCTATCACTTCTACGGTAGTTAACTTCACACCAACTTTATTCTCTTTTGCTATTATCTGTCTGCTGCTTCCCGCTCCTCTCACGCTATTTGTATTTTTATCACTTAATCGTCTGTCTGCCTTCTATATTCTTGACGTCAATGTATTATTAACAAAACCTCCCACAATCGTCTACTCT
>NW_013803382.1:0-536 GCF_000517525.1 Limulus polyphemus | reverse complement strand
CCTGGTGAGTAAAACCAGCGCGATCAGGCAGATAGATTGAAGAGACAGATAATCGAGTCATGCGAACAGTAGGAACCGTAAGTAAAGTGTGTGAATCACTTTGATTTATAGCGTGTGTTATAAAAGTTGTTAAGTGTATTACAAAGTTTGTATAGAGAAAGAATAAACTAGTTTTAATCAGGAAGGGACTTGTATGGCTGAAGTTTCTCCGAAAGAATTTTTACCGGAAATTATCAAACAAGCAGATACGTAACTATATATATGCGCGCGCACACACACACACACACACACACGTTTAACAGATCATTATGATAAAAAGTAACTTTAGAAACAAAGAAAGAACCTAGCCAGTAACCCTGAAGAGCATAGCTTTACACAGCTAATAAATAACGTATCAGAAAAATTATGCAAACGCAGTGAAAACTGCTATTTTCAAAGCACAAAGTATTAAAACACTAGGTATTCTCAGGAGACACTTATAAAATAACAAACACTTAATCAAATGTTAGGTACTACGAAAGACAAAATACAGTTAG
>NW_013803381.1:0-537 GCF_000517525.1 Limulus polyphemus | reverse complement strand
GCAGTCATTTTTGCAGGGTCCTCAACTCAGTCCATCAGCATTTCCATGATATTTTCCTTCTCTGTATTCAATATCATAATTATACTGATCTATCTTTCCAATCCAACGTGCCACTTGTTCCTCTGGATTCTTTAAGGATCTTAACCAGCATAATGCAGCATGGTCTGATGGTAAATCTGGTGCCATAGAGGTAAGGATGGAAATATGTCAGACTCTTTACTATAGCAAGGAGTTCCTCTCTGTGTTACACAGTAGTTCCTCTCTGGTCTGCTCAGGACCCTACTGAAGTAGGCCACCACATGTTCGTTTTCGCCCATTTTCTGAGAAAACACTCCTCCAACTCTGACATTACTAGCATCACAATCCAGTGTGTACAGCAATGAGGGATTTGGAAGCTTCAAAAGTGGATCTGGGGCCCAATTTTCTTTCAATGTCTTGAAAGCATGCTAGCAAGAAACTGTCTATTCGAACTTTTGGCCTTTTCTTTCTTAAATCATGTAGTGGAGCAGCTATAGTTGTAAAGTCCTTCACAAACTT
>NW_013803380.1:0-537 GCF_000517525.1 Limulus polyphemus | reverse complement strand
GGTAGTATTCTTCTTACACTGACTCCTCATATGTCCTTGCTCTCCACAGTTCCAACAACCTTTCTGGGCAGCAGCCTTTCCTGCCATGACATCTTCCCTGTGTTGAAGTTGCCGGCTTTGAGCTCTCTTGTGCCCAGGTTTGTTACAGTGTCAGCAAAGTCCCTCAAACTTCTCTGAAAGCTGCCCATTTCTGGCCTTGAATCCTGATAAATGTACCAACCTTAGTACCTCTGTGCTGGACTTAATGTAGGATTTGAATTCAAGAGCTCTGGCCATTGCATCCTACATAGTAGAGGTGTGTGCTGGCTTCACTTGTAACTTTAGTTGTGGACTGTCCAAGGCGTCTACAAACTGATCCCTCAGCAACAGCTTGAGGACATTGGGTGGTGCAGTTGGGTAGGCCACACAAGGCCATCCATTAATTTTAGCCAGGAGCTCAAATTGTACTCTATATGCTTCCCACAGTGCCTTCCCATCGAATTCCTGTGGCTTCGTTTGTACTAGATCACCCCTATTGCTGACATTCATGTCTGGAAT
>NW_013803379.1:0-537 GCF_000517525.1 Limulus polyphemus | reverse complement strand
CGAATTTACATAACTTCCGTCCTGGGGACGACGGGTACTCCATCTAGTATCAAAATAATTTAAGAAAATGTTTTCTGTCGTTCTTGGTCATAATCGATAAAATGAAAAGAACTTAGGAAATTGTATAACTTATTTTTTTGGTATTAAAACGAATACGTTCATTGTAGATAGTAAACAAAAACAATGCAGTTTCCGTAACCTCGACTGTTTTCCAACGTATTTTGTTATTATATGTCCGTAAGAAGTCGTTTCTTTTATAATAATTTATCTAAAACTGTCCGTCATATTTGTAGTCCTATAGTTCAAATGAAAAATAAAGTACTGTTTTGTGAACTGTATTTAATTTTCTCGAAGGGGGCCGAAGACCGCCCGAAGGGGTCACCTGTTTTAACCATTCACAACACAATACGGTAGTGCCTTGTATGTCGCGCAGTCAGTCAACACTAAAATGACGTCACATAAGGGACGCTAAATGTTGCAATTTGTACTGTCGTGATGTCAGTAAAACGTGCGCATCCAATGAATCACAAGAAGAAT
>NW_013803378.1:0-537 GCF_000517525.1 Limulus polyphemus | reverse complement strand
CTGGAACGGGCAGGGGTAGTTGTAAGTTTTAATGTGTTGTTTTATCTAACCTGATACTGGCAGGAGTTGTTGTAAGTCTGTATTGTGTTGATGTTTCTATCTTTGAACGGGCTGGGGTTGTTGTAAGTCTTTAATGTGTTGTTGTATCTAACCTGGTACTGGCAGGAGTTGTTGTAAGTCTTTAATGTGTTCTTGTATCTAACCTGGTACTGGCAAGAGTTGTTGAAAGTCTCTAATGTGTTGCTGTTTCTAACCTGGAACGGGCAGGGGTAGTTGTAAGTTTTAATGTGTTGTTGTATCTAACCTGATACTGGCAGGAGTTGTTAGAAGTATTTTATGTATTTTTGTATCTAACCTGGTAATTGCAAGGGTTGTTGTAAGTCTTTAATGTGTTGTTGTATGTAACCTGGTACTGGCAGGAATTGTTGTAAGTCTTTAATGTGTTGATGTTTGTAGCTTTGAACGGGCAGGGGTTGTTGTAAGTCTTTAATGTGTTGTTGTATCTAACCTGGTGCTGGCAAGAGTTGTTGAAAGTAT
>NW_013803377.1:0-538 GCF_000517525.1 Limulus polyphemus | reverse complement strand
AATAGATAATTAACAATAACTTAATTAAATGTACAGAATTTACAAACACTACAAACACAAAATTAAAATTCAACAAAGTCTCTTAATTTTACGGGACGTATCTACTTCCGTACTGGTCTCCATCTCGTTGGCTTCTGCTTCACGTGAGGTTCATTTGCTCCATCGGGAATTGTCCTATCATCGGTAACAGTCACATCAGTGGTAGTAACTTTATCAAGGGCTTCACCGTTTCCCTTCTCAAAACCGAGTAGAGTTTTTTCTTCGACAGTGGCTTTTCCAGGTGACACGTCTTCAGCAGCGTCTTTTGTTCCTTTGTTCACTTCGCCCCAACTGAAATGTCCTGGACCGTGATAACGCCAAAGCCTGTTACCATGCACCACCTTTGGCTTACCTCGCCGAACACATTTTATTCTGAAAGTCACGTCTGAGAGACGATCCACTATGACATATGGGCCTTCCCATGGAGAAGACAACTTAGGAGACTTCTCTTTGGTCTTCCTGGGATTATACAACCACACCTTGTGTCCTGCTTCAAAGC
>NW_013803376.1:0-533 GCF_000517525.1 Limulus polyphemus | reverse complement strand
TGTTGTAGAGGCAGTAAATATAAGTCGGTTTAGAAAAACGCTTGACAAGTATATGAATGATAAGGACTGGCTTTAAGATTTAATTTTTTTTAAATTATTTTAATTTAGTTTAAAAGATGGAACAGCCAAGATGGACCAATAGGTCCCATGTTGTCCCAAAACATTATGTTATGTTATTCATAAAATTCATTTTAATAAACAGTAGGTTTTATTACCTATACATATTTTATTTTTAGCTTTTCAGTATAAAATTGTTAATGAGAAAAACTTTAGAAATTAAGCATAAATTTGGCTTTTAACCCATTCACTGCAGCTGCTTTAAATGTGCGTAGAATTTTTGCAAGCCATACACCATATATAGCACACTTGCATTCAACTTTTAGAGGCGTACCATACCCTATATGGCAAATCAGTATTCAATTGGTTATTGAAAGTACCGTATTTTTCGGAATATAAGACTCACCAGTGTATAAGACGCACCCTTATTTTGGAAACAAAGGTTTTGGGGGGAAAAAAAGCTACAGTTGCATTTG
>NW_013803375.1:0-655 GCF_000517525.1 Limulus polyphemus | reverse complement strand
ATATCGGGCCTTCCCATGGAGAAGACTTCTTAGGGGATTCCCTTTGGTCTTCCTGGGATTATACAACCATACCTTGTCTCCTGGTACAAAGCTGACTTCAGTAGATCTCTTATCATAAGATAGCCTCATCGAATCAGCAGACGTTTTCAAGTTTGAACGCACTTGATGATGAATATCATCCATCCTTTCACATAACACTTTCACGAACTCTGACACATTTTCAGGCAACTCTTCGTAAGGTGGGCGTCCTGTTATCAGATCCACTGGCAACCGAATTTCCCGACTAAACATCAGCTTTGCTGCAGCGTATCCGGTGGCTTCGTGCTCTGCTGTTCTATAGACCATCAATAGTAAAGGGAGTAAGACATCCCAGTCATCTTGGCGGCTATTACAAAACTCTGCCAACTCCTGTCCCGGTGTCCAATTATACTTTTCTACCATCCCAGCGGACTGGGGGTGAAGTGACGTTGTCCTGGTCTTTTGGATGCCAAACAACTTGCAGCATTCATGGAACATAGCTAATTCAAAGTTGCAGCCTTGATCTGAATGAAGTTCGTATGGCATACCAAATCTGAAGAAGAAATCATTAATAGCCGAAACTACAGTTGTAGCTTCCTGACTTGGTGTTGCATATGCCACAGGACACTTGGTGAAA
>NW_013803374.1:0-537 GCF_000517525.1 Limulus polyphemus | reverse complement strand
ATAGAAGCAACAAAAATGAGATACATTATTTCATTTATTGAAACATAAAAAATGTTCACTAAGTGAACTCTAGGGGGAGTTACTATTGAACATACTTGCAGAAAAACAACAAATACGTAAAAATACGTCGTTAAAATAAGATTCGGCCTGGCATCGCCAGGTGGGTATGGCGCTTGACTCGCAATCTGCGGGTCGCGGGTTCGATCCCCGTCCCACCAAGCATACTCGCCCTTTCAACCGTGGGGACGTTATAATGTGACGGTCAATAACACTATTCGGTGGTGGTGATGACTAGCTGTGTCACGGGTTTGATCCCCGTCCCACCAAGCATGCTCGCCCTTTCAGCCGTGGAGACGTTATAATGTGATGGTCAATAACACTATTCGGTGGTGGTGATGACCAGTTATCTTTCCTCTAGTCTTTCACAGCTATATTAGGGATGGCTAGCACAGTTAGATCTCGTGTAGCTGTATAAGAAATTGAAAACGATCTAAAAGAAAATTCACGGCCTTCTCTTTCTGCCCCCCCCCTCTCACC
>NW_013803373.1:0-537 GCF_000517525.1 Limulus polyphemus | reverse complement strand
GGTAGCATTTTGTGTATTTACCTCACCCCTCTTTGAACTGTTTAGAAACACGTTGTTTAATGCTACAGTAATCTTAAATTGGGTTTCCACATTTGTGTTATCATATATTAGAACTAATACATGTGTAAATTACAATACATTTTTAAATCACGAATAATAAAATGTAAATAATAATTAATCATTTTGATTTTGCAAGAAGAGTAAGAGTACAGCTGGAAAAAGTATAGGAATCTGTGAACCTAGTTCCCAGAAAGTTCTTAGTCCTGGCAGAAAAATTATTTTATAATTTATAAAATAATAAGGGAAGAAAGATTTATTTGAAATATTGTTAAGTATCAGAAAATAGTCCAAGAGAAATATTAATTTGTTTTATTGTTAATTATAATTGCTAAATTTTGTTTGACTTTTCTCAAAGTCTTTTTGACTTCTAATCTCTTAAGCAAAGAAAAATAAAGTTTCATGCCACCTTTTGAATCTGAATTATTAATATAAAACCATTTCTATATGTTGTAAACAGTCTGTGCTCTACCCACCGCT
>NW_013803372.1:0-539 GCF_000517525.1 Limulus polyphemus | reverse complement strand
AAACATTACAATGCTTTCATATGCAAAATAATCAATTTTTTTTTATTTAAGTCATAAGGTTTGTAAATTAATGTCTTTCTCATGCCTTTTTTTCTTTTCTCATGTTGTCTATCTATCATGCAAAGTAATTTACATTTTAGGATTAAAAATACATTTATGCATCAGAAAATTTTCAGATTTCACGTGCAAAGTCTTTATAATGTCCACATAGTATCAACTGTTTCTTAAGAAGAAACATTATATTTCCGTAATTAATCTCTCTATTGGTTCGGTAGATTTCACCAATCTCACAACCACCATAAAAAAATTAGGAAATAAATATAAATTATACTACTTTCATTCTAGAATCAACACAGATTATAACATGAAAATACAAATGTTTAGACTAAATAGCTTTCAGCCTTCCCTGGCTTACAATACAGAAATTACAATGATGCGGGTCACGTGCACTCTTATTACCATATCAAGTAACATAAAACTGACCTTTGGTCTGTACAAAGGAACTTGTCTTGGCTGTGTTTTAGTAGACTAGTATTTTG
>NW_013803371.1:0-536 GCF_000517525.1 Limulus polyphemus | reverse complement strand
TGATACAAGCGTCACGTGACCTGCGTTGTCGTAACACTGCCCCTTCCTTAGTATTGTTTGTCCCAAACAATAGCATCTTACATTAAACCAATAACAGTTAATAATAACTTAATTAAATGTACAGAATTACAAACACAAAATTACAATTCCACAAAGTTTCTTAATTTTACGGGACGTATCTTCTTCCGTACTGGTCTCTGTCTCGTTGGCTTCTGTTTCATATAGAGTTCATCTGCTTCATCAGGAAATGTCCTATCGTCATTAACAGTCACCTCAGTGGTAGTAACTTCATCAAGAGCTTCACCGTTTCCCTTCTCAAAACTGAATAGTTTCTTCTTCAACAGTGGCTTTTTCAGGTAACACATCTTCAGCAGCATCATTGGTTCTGTTGTTCACTTCGTCCCAACTGAAATGTCCTGGACCGTGATAATGCCAAAGCCTGTTGGCATGCACCACTTTTGGCTTACCTCACCGACCACATTTTATTTGGAAAGTCACATCTGAGAGACGATCCACTATGTCATATGGGCCTTCCC
>NW_013803370.1:0-537 GCF_000517525.1 Limulus polyphemus | reverse complement strand
CTTTCAGTCACCTTGATGGCACCTGGTTAGTTCAACGTCTCTTTTGCAGCAATGTCTGCAGTCACTTTTGCAGGGTCTTCGGCTCAGTCCATCAGCATTACCATGAGATTTTCCCTCTCTGTATTCAATATCATAAGTATACTGGTCTATCTTTCCAATCCAACGTGCCAGTTGTTCCTCTGGGTTCTTTAATGATCTTAATCAGCATAACACAGCATGGTCTGTCCTGATGGTAAACCTTGCACCATAGAGGTAAGGATGGAAATGTGTCAGACTCTTTACTATAGGAAGGAGTTCCCTCCATATTACACAGTAGTTCCTCTCTGGTCTACTTAAAACCCTACTGAAGTAGGCCACCACATGTTCGTTTTTGCCCACTTTCTGAGACAACACTCCTCCAGTTCCAACATTACTAGCATCACAATCCAGTATGTACAGCAGTGAGGGATCTGGAAGCTTTAAAATTGGAGCAGAGGCCAATTTTTCCTTCAATGTCTTGAAGAATGCTGACAAGAAACTGTCCATTCAAACTTCTGG
>NW_013803369.1:0-536 GCF_000517525.1 Limulus polyphemus | reverse complement strand
TCATGGGATTGACGCAGCACAACTTCCCGTAACTTTCTCAGTATAACCGTTTGCCAGGTCATCACTTTTCCATCTCCAAAGAAGAATATCATCTTGAAGCTTTAACTGGTCCCATTGTTCCCAATAGTTCTTTGTCACAGGGCTTAAGCTAGACACCTTCTCCCAAGCAGGGCACAAAACACTTGCTTGTAGAAAATAAATTATTGGCTTCAAATCTTGGTCCTTCTCCTGTTCTGCTTTAATATCTATACCTGGTTTCACTTCATCATCATCAACTCCTTCAGTCACTTTGACTTCAGCTTGATGGCACCTGGTTAGTCCAACCTCTCTTTTAACAGTTACTGGAATTTGGCCTTTGTTGCTCCCAAACATCATTTTATTAAAGTTAATTACACACTTCCTAATATGCATGGGTCTTCAATGTCAGCCAAGTATACTTCGTGTCTGTCCTTTATGCCCATGAGCTCAATAGTTACCTACAACCTTGCATAATGTCCTGTCACACCACTGAGCTTCAGTATGGCTTCTGGTACTCC
>NW_013803368.1:0-537 GCF_000517525.1 Limulus polyphemus | reverse complement strand
GATTTGTTGTCTGTTACACAAGGAGGATACATTAACCATCGAGTTAACCAGCCCCAGACAATGACAAGCCCCTTCCAGACCCTGCAGCTAAACCCTAATGCAGACATATTCAGTCCCGTTAGAAGTCACATTCCAGATATGAATGTCAGTAATAGGAGTGATCCAGTGCGAAGGAAGCCACAGGAATTCGATGGGAAGGCACCGTGGGAAGCATATAGAGCACATTTTCAGTTACTGGCAGAGATGAACGAATGGACAGTTTCTTGCCAGCATTCTTTCAAGACGTTGAAGGAAAAATTGGCCTCTGCTCCACTTTTAAAGCTTCTAGATCCCTCACTACCGTACATACTGGATTGTGATGCTAGTAATGTCGGAATTGGAGGAGTGTTGTCTCAGAGTGTGGGCGAAAACGAACATGTGGTGGCCTACTTCAGTAGGGTGTTGAGTAGACCAGAGAGGAACTACTGTGTAACACAGAGGGAGCTCCTTGCTACAGTAAAGAGTCTGACATATTTCCATCCTTACCTCTATGGTGAC
>NW_013803367.1:0-539 GCF_000517525.1 Limulus polyphemus | reverse complement strand
TTTTTAGTCTTTCTTACACTAGATTTTGTCGACTTTGATAACGGTCTTTTGAGTCCTTCTTACACTAGTATTTTTTCGACTTTGATAACGACTTTTTTTAATTCTTCTTACACTAAATCTGTTTGAAATTCATAATGGCCTTTTTAGTCTTTCTTACACTAGATTTTGTCGACTTTGATAACGGTCTTTTGAGTTTTTCTTACACTAGATTTTTTCGACTTTGAAAACGGTCTTTTTATTCCTTCTTACTTTATTTTTTTTCTACTTTGATTACGGTCTTTTTAATCCTTATTACACTAAATTTTGTCCACTTTCAAAACGGTCTTTTGAGTCCTTCTTACACTAGATTTTTTCGACTTTATTAACGGTCTTTTTATTCCTTCTTACTTTAGGTTTTTTCTACTTTGATTACGGTCTTTTTAGTTTTTATCACACTAATTTTTTTTTACTTTGATAACGGTCTTTTTAATCCTTCTTCCAAAAGATTTTGATGGATTTGATCACGGTCAGTTTAGTTCTTCTTACACTAGATTTTGTCG
>NW_013803366.1:0-537 GCF_000517525.1 Limulus polyphemus | reverse complement strand
AATAAGTGTTATGTGTTTTTCAGGACAGATAATTATATGATATATGAATTAGAGAAGTAAAACCTATAAAACTAATGAATATGGGATATTAATAAGTGTTTTGTGCATGAAGCAACAGATAATTATAGAAGTATATAATGTAAATTATTAGCTGTTTAAAGTATTTGTCTCGTTCAATGATGGATTTACCTACAAATTAAGATAGTATGCTTGAGTAAACGTATTACATGACATATGCAGGGCCGCATTAACCGTGGTGCTGTGGTCCTTACTCTTTTTCGATAAATATTTATATTTTATTCTTACTCAGTACAGACTAGATCAATTTGACCGACCTCGTAACTACCATAAAAAATACAAAATAAATCAAAATTACAATTTTTTCTTTCTAGAATTACTTCAAATTGGAGCAGGAAACAACGTTTCTTTACACTAAATAGTTTAAAACTTCTCAATCTTACACGACTGCTTATAATTATTTATTGTTTTGTTGCCTTTTGGGCCGTGATTTTTAAATTCCCCGACATAAGAAGTGTT
>NW_013803365.1:0-536 GCF_000517525.1 Limulus polyphemus | reverse complement strand
CTTACCAGCAATATAAAGTATTTTTTCTAGTCTGGAACTTCCTGATATCATATCCAGGGTTCACGATGAGCGAGTTAGTTTCGAGTTGATGTAGGTACAATTCGCTTAACGAGGAGCTAGCTAGCTTTGACTTTCGTTATTCACCAGCCACACACGCGAGTTTTCCACGATGAAGTTATATAATATCTCCGTAAAAGTACTAATGCCCGATGTTAATCTACTGAAGTTGAATGATTTGTAACGTTCGAAGTTTATAAACGTTCCTAGTCAATATATCTGAAGTTCCCGATTAATAAACGTTAATGACAGTTATAGCTTACAAAGTTTATAACACACCAATTACAGCAACCCAATAATAGATACTGTTTTTAGGCGCGTCGCGTTGATTATATTTATAGAGATGTGGAGA
Source organism: Limulus polyphemus (assembly GCF_000517525.1). NCBI lineage: Eukaryota > Metazoa > Arthropoda > Merostomata > Xiphosura > Limulidae > Limulus > Limulus polyphemus. Next base: position 127 of record NW_013803365.1, on the reverse strand, counting down.
GTTTCTGGAAAATTGAGATTACGTAACAATACAGAGTTACACTGGCATTTACGTACACACATATATTATTGATTTTTACACTCGAGAATCTTCTACAACTTAAGAGAATAGGCGGGAGTTTTGCCAT
>NW_013803364.1:0-537 GCF_000517525.1 Limulus polyphemus | reverse complement strand
GGAAAAATCAGCGTATTATTTAGCTAATATAAACTTAATTCGTTAGGTATTTATTGGGCCAGATTCTTTACAGTTGGTGTCTGTGACTTGTTGGCGATAAATTTCAACAACAAACAGACAGCATGCAATCCACTTGTTTTAAAATAATATATATTCAAAACAAGTCAAACATATGTACAAAATTCTTTACATCATAGTAAATTATAGTTTTATCTAAAACTATTGGTTATCTCATTTGTATCTAGAGCCTTTTCGTCAAAGTCCACACAGGCGGGTTCAATCACTTCAATAAACAATAAACGTTGTGAAATTCACTTTAAAAATCGTCCATTATGGCTAAACTGACACTTCATTTTTACTTTCACTAACTTAACTTCGTTTTTTCTGTATCTGCATGTATTTATAACATGCGACAGCCCTGTTGTAACAAAAATATTACACATAACGAGAAAAACTTAAAAACTTCGGGTAAAATGACGTCAACAATATTACAAAAGCCTAGGAGAACAATTAAACTTGTTACGTATTAGAATTTCA
>NW_013803363.1:0-522 GCF_000517525.1 Limulus polyphemus | reverse complement strand
AAATAATTAGGTGCCATCTAGGTGAAGTCAAAGTGACTGAAGAAGTTGATGATGAGGAAGTGGAACCAAATATAGATATCAAAGCAGAACAGGAGAAAGACCAAGATTTGAAGCCAATGATTGACTTTCTGAAAGCAAGTGTTTTGCGCCCTGCTTGGGAGAAGGTGTCTAGTCTAAGCCCTGTGACAAAGAACTATTGGGCACACAGTGGGACCAGTTCAGGCTTGAAGATGGTATTCTTATCCGGAGATGGGAAAGTGACGACCTGGCAAACGGTTATACCAAGAGAGTTACGGGCAGTTGTGTTGCGTCAATCCCATGTTACTGTAACAGGAGGACATCTCAGAGTTAAGAAAACATTGAGTCACATACGACAAAGATTTTACTGGATAGGTATGAAGGGAGATGTGGAAGAATGGTGCAGGACATGCAGTACATGTAGTGCTAGAAGGGGACCCAAGCATAAGGGACGCCCACCTTATGAAGAGTTGCCTGTGAATATGTCAGAGTTTGTGGTAAGTG
>NW_013803362.1:0-536 GCF_000517525.1 Limulus polyphemus | reverse complement strand
ATATATGCAATAGAACAATAAACAATTAACTAAATCTGCAATAGAACAATGTACAATTAGTTAAAAAGCCTCAGAAAGATGATCCTTCAATGTTTAACAATAACAATTAGCTTCACTAATTGACATTTGAAAATGAAATGCAATTGTAGAATTAATGTTTTACCAGTTCTAAATACAAAGTGTTTCTGTTTTTGTCATAAGTATGCCAATAACAACTGAAAGTACATAGACTGTATGTATAACCCATGTAATGAGAGAGAAATTGGAGAGATCCCATCAGTACCCCTAGTACTAGATCCGTATGGTCTCCGAATGTATTCTGTTTCAAGAGTAAATAAAACCAAAATTAAGAGCAACAAATATTTTTTTTATTTCTTGTTTTTGAAGTTCATATTCCATGGTTTGTTGAAGCCTACAGAGTGCATAATTCTACTCGTGATTCATGACATGCGCACGTTTTATTGACGTCATGACAATACAAATTGCAACGTTAATCGTCCATTATGTGACGGCATTTTAATGTCTACTGACTGTAT
>NW_013803361.1:0-536 GCF_000517525.1 Limulus polyphemus | reverse complement strand
GGACATTTTCTCATCAAAAGTTGTTGTAAATACAATGACATCGTTCAGGTACACTAGGGCTATCCTCCATTGTAGGCCTTCTAATACTCTTTTCATCAGCCTTCAAATGTTGCTGGAGCATTGCTAAGCCCGAATGGCATCACTCGGTATTGCCAGAAACCTTGGCCATAACTAAATACTGTCTTAGGTCTATCTGCTTCAGCCATTTTTACTTGATGGAAACCTGACTTTAAGTCCAGAGTTGAAATCCACCTGGCTCTTCTTAGGGCATCAAGAGTATCATCAATTCTTGGCAGTGGGTATGAGTCTTTTTCGGTTATACTGTTAAGGGCCCTGAAGTCTACACAGCAACGTTGGGTCCCATCCTTCTTCTGGACTAACACGACGAGAGCTGACCAGGGACTATCTGATTTCTCAACTATCCCTTCCTTAATTAGACCATCCATGACCTTCTCTATCTCTTGTCACTTTGCTGGAGCTATTCTCCTTGGAGATATCTTTATTGGATGTTGATTGCCTGTGTTTATTCTGTGCTC
>NW_013803360.1:0-537 GCF_000517525.1 Limulus polyphemus | reverse complement strand
CGACATGACAGTTTGACAGTTTCTGATGTGAAATATTAACAACATAAGTTGAACTAATCATCCACTTCTAATGTCGCTTGCAGGCCAGTCAGGCTATACAGAGACACCGACCAAAAAATACACTGTGTAAAGATACAATTTTTGTGTACATTCACTTTTGATGCTATCACTAAGTGTCAATGTTGAAGTTTATTACATATACACTTGGATGAGAGAGGAAGTTTGGGTTAATTTGTCAATAGACTCGTTCTCAGAATTACACAAAAGATTAAATTTGTTCAGGTGATCCCTTCCAGCCCAAAATCCTTAAGCTGTCAGTGACATTATGATAAATAATCAGTATGCATTACAAGTGGCCCAAAATATTTTATGTTGCTTGAACAACAACAACAACAGAAAAAAAGCATTAATGTAATTGTGATATATATAACAGAGTGATAATAATAAATAACTTAGAGTTCAGAAAATTGTTTAATTTCGAAGTCTAAGTTCAAGGGAGGTCCAGTTCAATCTACGCTTTGATCAATGTGTGTTATT
>NW_013803359.1:0-1341 GCF_000517525.1 Limulus polyphemus | reverse complement strand
CAGTATCGTTAAATCTTGTGTCTTCTTATTGACAGTACACAGTATCGTTAAATCTCGTGTCTTCTTATTGACAGTACACAGTATCGTTTAATCTTGTGTTTTCTAATTGACTTTACACAGGATTTAACGATAAACGATACTGTGTAATGTCAATTAGAAGACACAAGATTTAACAATACTGTGTAAAGTCAATTAGAAAAGAAGACACAAGATTTTACTGTGTAATGTCAATAAGAAGACCCAAGATTTAACTATACTGTGGACTGTCAATAAGAAAACACAAGATTTAACAATACTGTGTCTTTCAATAAGAAGACACAAGATTACTGTCAATAACGGTTAAATCTTGTGTCTTCTTATTGACAGTACACAGTATCGTTAAATCTTGTGTCTTTTTATTGAAAGTACACAGTATTGCTAAATCGTGTGTCTTCTTATTGACCTGTGTCTTTCAATAAGAAGACACAAGATTTAACGATACTGTGTACTAAGATTTAACGATACTGTGTACTTTCAATAAGAAGACACAAGATTTAACGATACTGTGTACTGTCAATAAGAAGACACAAGATTTAACGATACTGTGTACTGTCAATAAGAAGACACAATATTTAACGATACTGTGTACTTTCAATAAGAAGATACAACATTTAACAAAAGTCTTCTTATTGACAGTACACAGTATCTTTAAATCTTTTGTCTTCTTATTGACAGTACACAGTTTTGTTAAATCTTGTATCTTCTTATTGAAAGTACACAGTATCGTTAAATTTTGTGTCTTCTTATTGACAGTACACAGTATTCTTAAATCTTTTGTCTTCTTATTGAAAGTACACAGTATCGTTAAATCTTGTGTCTTCTTATTGACAGTACACCGTATCGTTAAATATTGTGTCTTCTTATTGACAGTACACAGTTTTGTTAAATCTTGTGTCTTCTTATTGACAGTACACACTATTGTTAAATCTTGTGTCTTCTTATTGACGTACACAGTATTGTTAAATCTTGTGTCTTTTTATTGACAGTACACAGTATTGTTAAATATTGAGTCTTCTTATTGACAGTGCACAGTATCCTTAAATCTTTTGTCTTCTTATTGAAAGTACACAGTATCGTTAAATCTTGTGTCTTCTTATTGACAGTACACCGTATCGTTAAATCTTGTGTCTTCTTATTGACAGTACACAATATCGTTAAATTTTGTGTCTTCTTATTGACAGTACACAGTATCGTTAAATCTTGTGTATTCTTATTGACAGTACACAGTATCGTTAAATCTTGTGTATTCTTATTGACAGTACACAGTATCGTTATATCTTGTGTCTTCTTATTGACAGTACA
>NW_013803358.1:0-535 GCF_000517525.1 Limulus polyphemus | reverse complement strand
TGACATAGTGGATCGTCTCTCAGATGTGACTTCCGGTATAAAATGTGGTCGGCGAGGTAAGCCAAAAGTGGTGCATGCCAACAGGCTTTGGCATATCACGGTCCAGGACATTTCAGTTGGGATGAAGTGGAAAACAGAATAAATGACGCTGCTGAAGACGTGCCACCTGAAGAAGCCACCGTCGAAGAAGAAACTCTACTCAATTTTGAGAAGGGAAACGGTGAAGCTCTTGATGAAGTTACGACCACTGATGTGACTGTTACCGATGATAGGACATTTACTGATGAAGCAGATGAACCCCACATGAAGCAGAAGCCAACGAGACGGAGACCAGTACGGAAGAAGATACGTCCCGTAAAATTAAGAGACTTTGTTGAATTGTAATTTTGTATTTGTAATTCTGTACATTTTAATTAAGTTATTGTTAATTGTTATTGGTTTATTGTAAGTGGCTATTGTTTGGGACGAACAATACTAGGGAGGGGGCAGTGTTGTGTCATCGAGGTCACGTGACTGGTGTGGCGCCACCTATTTT
>NW_013803357.1:0-931 GCF_000517525.1 Limulus polyphemus | reverse complement strand
GGTGTAACTTAAGTAAATGAAGTGCGTTAGTTATTCTATATATTTACAACGTGTAACTTAAGTAAATGAAGTGCGTTAGTTATTCTATATATATTTACAACATGTACTTAAGTAAATGGAGTGTGTTAGTTATTCTATATATATTTACAACGTGTAACTTAAGTAAATGGAGTGTGTTGGTTATTCTATGTATTTACAACGTGTAACTTAAGTAAATGAAGTGCGTTAGTTATTCTATATATTTACAACGTGTAACTTAAGTAAATGGAGTGTGTTAGTTATTCTATATATTTTCAACGTGTAACTTAAGTAAATGGAGTGTGTTACTTATTCTGTATATTTACAACGTGTAACTTAAGTAAATGGATTGTGTTAGTTATTCTATATATTTGAAAAGATACTGGGGTGTGTTAGTTATTCTATATATTTACAACGTGTAACTTAAGCAAATGGAGTGCGTTAGTTATTCTATATGTTCACAATGTGTAACTTAAGTAAATGGGGTGTGTTAATTATTCTATATATTTACAACGTGTAACTTAAGCAAATGGAGTGCGTTAGTTATTCTATATGTTTACAACGTGTAACTTGAGTAAATGAAGTGCGTTAGTTATTCTATATATATTTACAAGGTGTAACTTAAGTAAATGGGGGTGTGTTAGTTATTTTATATATTTACAACGTGTAACTTAAGTAAATGGAGTGTTTTAGTTATTCTATATATTTACAAAGTGTAACTTAAGTAAATGGGGTGTGTTAATTATTTTATATATATTTACAACGTGCAACTCAAGTAAATGGGGTGCGTTAGTTATTTTATATATATTTACAACGTGTAACTTAAGTAAATGGAAGGTGTTAGTCATTCTATATATTTACAACGTATAACTTAAGTAAATGTGGTGCGTTAGTTATTCTATGTATTTACAAC
>NW_013803356.1:0-536 GCF_000517525.1 Limulus polyphemus | reverse complement strand
ACAGGTCTAACATCTGTCCTTTTGATGGCAGCAAAGAGGTCAAAGTGCAAGATTGTGAACATGCTATTTCATTTGAAGAAGAAAACAATGAATAAACTGTTCTCTGTCCAGTTGAAAGCTACAATAATAATAAACAAGAGGATTCCACTTTGTCAGAAACAAATCCACAGAATAGTGTTGCTAAGCTAAAAGAGGATGACCTAATAAATATTTTAACATGCAGAGATATTGGATTTATGACGTTTGATACAACAGGCTCAGCAGTTGTAACACATACACATCGCACAGAGATTGTTAAAGTTGGAGCACGTGAATTTCAACATAAAGAAGGTCCATTTGATGCCAAAGATGGGCTTTCTATGACTGCATTTTGGTTAAACGACACCTTCTGAATGTACAAGAGGTCAATATTTCCTGGTTGGTGTATTCACCTCTACATAAAGCAGCATACTGCTTTTGTTGTATTCTTTTTTCATCTACATGTATGACATCCGATAGTCAGTCTACTTTTAAAATACAGGGTGGATTCTCTAAGG
>NW_013803355.1:0-537 GCF_000517525.1 Limulus polyphemus | reverse complement strand
ACAGGCAATCATCGTCCAATAAAGATCCCTCCAAGGAAAATAGCTCCAGCAAAGCGACAAGAGATGGAGAAGGTCATGGATGGCCTAATTAAGGAAGGGATAGTCAAGAAATCAGATACTCCCTTGTCAGCTCCCGTCGTGTTAGTCCAGAAGAAGGATGGAACCCAACGTTGCTGTGTGGACTTCAGAGCTCTTAACAGTATAACCAAAAGAGACTCATACCCACTGCCAAGAATTGGTGATACTATTGATGCCCTAAGTAAAGCCAGGGGGTTTTCAACTCTGGACTTAAAGTCGGGTTTCCATCAAGTGAAAATGGCTGAAGCAGAGTACTGGAAGGCCTACAATGGAGGATAGCCCTAGTGAACCTGGATGATGTCATTGTGTTTGCAACATCGTTTGATGAGGAAATGTTCCAGCTAGAGAAAGAATACAAGCGTTTGAATGCAGCAAACCTCAAACTCCATACCAAGAAATGCCACTTGTTCCAGAAAGAGGTGCTTTACTTAGGTTACATTGTAATTGAGCATGGTGTGC
>NW_013803354.1:0-536 GCF_000517525.1 Limulus polyphemus | reverse complement strand
AGTTCCGACAACCTTTCTGGGTACCAGCCTTTCCTGCTGTGGCATCTCCCCTGTGTTTAAGTTGCCAACATTGAGCTCTCTTGTGCTCAGGTTTGTTACAGTGCAAGCAAAGTCCCTCAAACCTCTCTGAAAGCTGACATTTTCTGGCCTTGAATCCAGATGACTGTACCAACCTCGATACCTCTGTGCTGAACTTAACTTAGGATTCAAATTCGAGAGCTCTGGCCATTGCATCCTGCATGGTAGAGGGGTGTGCTTGCTTCACTTGAATCTTAAGTTGTGGACTGTCCAAGGCATCTACGAACTGATCCCTCAGCAACAACTTGAGGAGGTCGGGTGGTGCAGTTGGGTAGGCCTTGTGTGCCATGCTTTCCAAGTCTTGTGCCAGCTCTTGCAGGTTCTCCCTTTTAGCACGGATTCTCGCCCTAAACCTAGCCCTGTAGACTTCTGACTGATTCTGGGTTCCATACCTGAGTTCCAGAGCCTCTACCAGTGCTCTATAGTTGTGTCTGTCGGCTGCTGTCAACTGTCCAAGT
>NW_013803353.1:0-533 GCF_000517525.1 Limulus polyphemus | reverse complement strand
CTTTAAATATTTATAAGATCATATTTCAAATGTTAAATATTCATATTATTCTATATCTCATTCGTATATACACCTTAAATAGATTTTGAGGTCAATCAATATCTCTTGAATGCCGGTAACTTTTTCTAAATATTTCCTTCTTTACTTTAAGGAACTAACAAATTTCCAAGAGGTTCGTCTCTTGTTTCATGTATTGATTTTTTTTTACAATTCCACATATCTCTTCTAAATTTATTTAATGTTTCATTAATATGTATTGTACATAATAGTAATAATATATTATGGTTTTAAAAATGCAATTTTGTATAATTATATGATAACGATAACATTTGTTAAAAATAGTTCACGCGCATTGCGCGCCAGAAGAGACGAGGCAACGTTCACACGTTAGAAACGATGATCATCAGAGGGTTCGTGAGGCACCCAAACAGCTTCTTTATGGAGTTTTCCCATATTCCTTATTGTTTCATGAAATTTCAGGGCCATTTCACGACTCAACAAGCGTCTTCAAAGCGTCAACATCAATTCCAACA
>NW_013803352.1:0-535 GCF_000517525.1 Limulus polyphemus | reverse complement strand
CGGCTCTTAATATATTATCCACTGTATAAAAGTTATAAGCTTTGTTGACTACGTCGGTATTCGGTTCACGTTAGGAAATCTTGTGATAATTAAGTCACATTCCAGATTCTGAGGGCGACTTTTCTACGTTCGGAGGTCTTAAATCGTCTTTGTGAATGTGGTGTTTCTGGACGAGCGTGTATGTTGTCTGTATTTGTAAAAAAACTGAATAACATAAAACCCTTAAACAAATTACAGTTGTCAAATACGTGTTTGTTGTGGTAATTTTAACTTGGTTTAATTTTTTTTTTTAACGAGCAAGTTTTTTTTTCTTTCTGTGTAAGGATTTTGGTGAATTTAAAGATGTTTACTTTTTTGTAAGGCTGTCTGTTTGTTTGGTAGATTTTCATGTAAGGCTGTCTGCGTTATCCGTTCCTAATTTTCGAGTGATAGACTAGAGAGAAGACAGCTAGTCATCACCACCCACCGCCAACTCTTGAGCTACTCTTTACAGACCGAGGCCCGGCATGGCCAGGTGGTTAGGGCGCTCGACTCG
>NW_013803351.1:0-698 GCF_000517525.1 Limulus polyphemus | reverse complement strand
AAATACGTAACACAGGCTTGGTAGTTGATGAAAAACATGCATGTAAATGATAGATACGTAACACAGGCTTGGCAGTTATTAAAAACCATGTATGTAAACGATGAATACGTAACACAGGCTTGGTAGTTGATGAAAACCATGTATGTAAACGATGAATACGTAACACAGGCTTGGCAGTTAATGAAAATCATGTATGTAAACGATAAATATGTAACATAGGCTTAGTAGTTGATGAAAACCATGTATGTAAACGATGAATACGTAACACAGGCTTGGCAGTTAATGAAAATCATGTATGTAAACGATGAATATGTAACATAGGCTTAACAGCTATTTAAAATCATTCACTGGAAGTATTTAAACAACTGTATTAGCTCTAAGCAGTGACAAGTATTTAAACAACTGTATTAGCTCTAAGCAGTGACAAGTATTTAAACAACTGTATTAGCTCTAAGCAGTGACAAGTATTTAAACAACTGTATTAGCTCTAAGCAGTGACAAGTATTTAAACAACTGTATTAGCTCTAAGCAGTGACAGAATGACAAATTGAGCTATTCTGAAGAAGTAATTTAGTGTTTTATCCCAGTCACAAAAAAAAATAAATTTTGTCTGCAAATAAATGACTGTTTTCATGTTTAGGTCATTTTGTATTGGTAGCACAGGTTCAATTTATGTTTTTTTTTTTTACTAGTTAAAT
>NW_013803350.1:0-537 GCF_000517525.1 Limulus polyphemus | reverse complement strand
AAGCCTTTATTAAGACCTGCCAACATAGTCAGACGAAAGAAGTGGGCAAGTGATATGATGACCAAGCCTCTAGACTTTTGGAAGACCGTATTGTTCTCAGACGAATCAAGATTCGCTCAATTGTCGGACAGTGGAAGGATATGGGTCTGGAGAATGCCTCGCTAAGAGTTTTGGCTCAACAGATTGCAGCCAACTGTGAAGCATGGTGGTTTCAGCGTGATGGTTTGGGGAGCTGTTTGGGTTGGTGGGAGATCGAGCTTAGTGGAGTGCGTTGGCTACATAAATTTTTGCGAAATACGTCGAAATATTGGAGGAAGGACTCTTGCCACTTTATTCCTCGGGTTTTGTGGACAAGAACACAACGTTGTTCCAGAAAGATGGAGCACCGTGTCACACTGCTAGAAACACCCAAAAGTGGCAGGAAGAAAATGGTATCCAGAAGTTGCCCCGACCGAGCCAATCTCCTGACATAAACCCCATCGAAAACCTCTGGGCCATACTCGACCGGCAAATCAAGAAACAACGAAAAAAACCAAC
>NW_013803349.1:0-535 GCF_000517525.1 Limulus polyphemus | reverse complement strand
GTCAGAGAGTAGGGACGAAAAAAAAATGGAAACGAGAAGCGGCAAATCAAACTACAGCTTAGCAGATTTGATGACAGCAATACAAGAACAGCAAAAGAAACAAGAAGAACGAGAGAATAAACAAGAAAAGACACAAGAAGAACGAGAAAAGAAACTAGAAAAGAGATTACAGCAGTTGCAAGGAAACCTGCAACAGTGGCAGCTCAAACAGCAAAATAATCAAGAAGAGAGATTACAGCAGTGGCAGCTCGAACAGCAAAATAAACAAGAAGAGTGATTACAGCAGTGGCAAGAAAACTTGCAACAGTGGCAGCTCAAACAGCAAAATAAACAACAAGAGAGATTACAACAGCTATTGGAGGAGAAAGAAAATAAACAAGAAGAGAGACTACAACAGTGGCAAGAAGTACAAATGGAAAACATTAGTCAATTTAAAAGCGAATTAGATACATTAAAGGATGATTTATTGTATTTTACACAAAGAGAACACATTAACCAGCCCCAGACAATGGCAAGCCCCTTCCAGACCCCACAG
>NW_013803348.1:0-538 GCF_000517525.1 Limulus polyphemus | reverse complement strand
CCCCTCCCCCCCCACCCTTTCTCCTCCATTAGGAACTGTGTGATATATGAATTTGAGTTTTGACACCTTGGAAGAAGATCTTGAAGAGCATGCTTCAGCAGTTTATTAATAGCTTAATTTGAAGCTCTTGTTTATTATGTTGAACACTGTGGCCCCATTCAGTCCATTTACTTGTTGAGTATTTCCCACAAAACTAGATGTTGTTCTTCAAATAAGTGTTTTTCTCTTATTGAGAATTCGGTGACGAGGAACCCACTTTGAGACTAATAATGGCTGGAGACGGCTTGAATGGGTAATGAAGAAAAACTTTAATATAAGTTTAACATAACAGCAAATGTACAACGTTTCGACAAGGTTTTGCCATCATCAGGTACAAGTAATTTGCACTGACACGGATATATATACACAGTATTGAACAAAGAAGTCACATGACCGGAACTGTTGCGAAACTTAGAAGAGGTATCTAGGCACCCTGGGGTGTTGGTTTAGAGTAGGGTTGTTTTGTTCAATTAAGATGGATTCCTTGATCTTTTGTTTG
>NW_013803347.1:0-561 GCF_000517525.1 Limulus polyphemus | reverse complement strand
TACATTGTAGAAGTAGCTTGTTGAACGTCAGTTAATAATACCATACACCGGTAGAGGTAGCTGATTAGATATCAGTTAACAATGCTATACACCGGTAGAGGTAGCTGATTAGATATCAATTCACAATACCATATATTGTAGAGTTAGCTTGTTGAACGTCAGATAATAATACCATACACCGGTAGAGGTAGCTGATTAGATATCAGTTGATAATACTATACACCAGTAGAGGTAGCTGATTAGATATCAGTTGATAATACTATACACCGGTAGAGGTAACTGATTAGATATCAGTTAATAATACAAAACACCGGTAGAGGTAACTGATTAGATATCAGTTAACAATACTATAAACCAGTAGAGGTAGCTGATTATATATCAGTTAATAATACTATACACCGGTAGAGGTAACTGATTAGATATCAGTTCACAATACCATACATAGTAGAGGTAGCTTGTTGAATATCAGTTAATAATACCATACACCAGTAGAGGTAGCTGATTAGATATTAGTTAACAATACTATACACCAGTAGAGGTAGCTGATTAGATATCAGTTAA
>NW_013803346.1:0-531 GCF_000517525.1 Limulus polyphemus | reverse complement strand
TACTGACAATAAAGACACAAGATTAAACGATACTGTGTACTGTCAATAAGAAGACACAAGATTTAACGATACTGTGTACTGTACAATAAGAAGACACACGTTTTAACGATACTGTGTACTGTCAATAAGAAGACACAAGATTTAACGATACTGTGTACTGTCAATAAGAAGACACAAGATTTAACGATACTGTGTATTGTCAATAATAGGACACAAGATTTAACGATACTGTGTACTGTCAATAAGAAGACACAATATTCAACGATAATGTGTACTGTCAGTAAGAAAACACAAGATTTAACAATAATGTGTCATGTCAATAAGAAGTCACACGATTTTACGATACTTTGTAATGTCAATAAGAAGACACACGATTTAGCAATACTGTGTACTATCTATAAAAGACACAAGATTTAACGATATTGTGTACTGTCAATAAGAAGACACAAGATTTGACGATACTGTGTACTGTCAATAAGAAGACACACGATTTAGCAATACTGTGTACTATCTATAAAAAGACACAAGATT
>NW_013803345.1:0-537 GCF_000517525.1 Limulus polyphemus | reverse complement strand
GTCCAGCACAGAGGTACCAAGGTTGGTACAGTCATCTGGATTCAAGGCCAGAAAAAGTCAGCTTTCAGAGAGGTTTGAGGGACTTTACTGGCACTGTGATAAACCTGGGCACAAGAGAGCTCAATGCTGGAAACTTCAACACAGGGGAGGTGCCACAGCAGGAAAGGCTGGTATCCAGAAAGGTTGTTGGAACTGTGGAAAGCACTGACATTTGAGGAGCCAGTGTAGGAAGAATATTACCAACACGTCGGCCTCAAGGAGACCAGTAGTGGTTGGTGTTGAGTGACGCCCACCAACCCTCATCATGAAAGTCCCAACAGCTGAGTGTAAAATGCCAAGCACACACAGTGTCTATGTGACAGGAAAGCTGGATGGCCAAAGGTGCAATTTTGTCATAGACTCTGCGTCTATGAGCATCAAGGTGTTAAATCACGAAGGAGTACCAGAAGCCATATAGAAGCTTTATGGTGTGACAGGACATTCTACAAGATTGTGGGGACCAGTGTGGGTAACTATTGAGCTCATGAGCACAAAGGA
>NW_013803344.1:0-364 GCF_000517525.1 Limulus polyphemus | reverse complement strand
TTCTTTGCATGAAAGTAATATACATAGCTTCAATGTGCAATATTCTTTAGGTTATTATTTTATATACATTGGTGTTATAGAAACGTATGTCAAAACACTTAGCAATATGTTCTAATTTATCGAGATTTCAAAGGACAAGCTTAAGATTGCTTAAGTGAAGAGTAATAACAACTGAATAATGAGCCTTTAGGAACTCGTTATCATTCATGTAGAAATGCTATTACAGCTAAAACATTCTTTTATGATATAAGTTATTCCAATTTATGATTATTTAGATCCAAATTCAAACTCATTAACGATGACAAGGTTTTAAGATCTTAACAAATTATGCCTAGCATTTCTTCAAATCTTACACGAAATTTTT
>NW_013803343.1:0-537 GCF_000517525.1 Limulus polyphemus | reverse complement strand
CCAGATGCCATGCAGAAGCTTTATGGTGTGACATGACATTCTACAAGATTGTGGGTACCAGTGTGGGCAACTATCGAGCTCATGGGCATGAAAAACAGACAGAAAGTATACTTGGCTGACATTGAAGACCATTGCATATTAGGATTGGACTATCTACTACCAAGGAAGTTTGTAATTGATTTAGATAAAATGACGTTTGAGAATAACAAAGGCCAAGTAACTGTAAAAAGACAGGTTGAGCTGATTGGGTGCCATCGGGCTGAAGTCAAGCCGACTTAAAAAGTTGATGATGACGAAGTGGAACCAGGTATCGATATCAAGGCAGAACAGTAGAAAGACCAAGATTTGAAGCCAATGATTGATTTCCTAAAAGCAAGTGTTTTGTGCCCTGCTTGGGAGAAGGTGTCTAGTCTACGCCCCGTGACAAAGCACTGTTGGGCGCAATGGGACCAGTTGAGGCTTGAAAATGGTATTCTTGTCCGGAGATAGGAAACTACAGATGGGAAAGCGACGACGTGGCAAACAGTTATACCGAGG
>NW_013803342.1:0-535 GCF_000517525.1 Limulus polyphemus | reverse complement strand
TAAGCAAAGGAAAACCTAGTTGTAGCGAGGTGTAAACAACAAACAGTAAGCAAAGGAGAACCTAGTTGTAGCGAGGTGTAAACAACAAACAGTAAGCAAAGGAGAACCTAGTTGTAGCGAGGTATAAACAACAAACAGAAATTTGGAGAACCTAGTTGTAGCGAGTTGTAAACAACAAACAGAAATTTGGGGAGAACCTAGTTGTAGCGAGGTATAAACAACAAACAGTAAGCTGGGAGGAACCTAGTTGCAGCGTGGTGTAAACAACAAACAATAAGCAAAGGATAATCTAGTTTAGCAAGATATAAACAACAAACAGTAAGCTGGGAAGAACCTAGTTTAGCGAGGTGTAAACAACAAACAGTAAGCTGGGAAGAACCTAGTTTAGCAAGATATAAACAACAAACAGTAAGCTGGGAAGAACCTAGTTTAGCAAGATATAAACAACAAACAGTAAGCTGGGAAGAACCTAGTTTAGCAAGATATAAACAACAAACAGTAAGCTGGGAAGAACCTAGTTTAGCAAGATATAAAC
>NW_013803341.1:0-1025 GCF_000517525.1 Limulus polyphemus | reverse complement strand
TATTGCATATGCCTCAGGCCACTTGGAAGACATATTGGAGTTAAGAATACATTGAGTCACCTACGGCAGATATTTTACTGGATAGGTATGAGGCAAGATGTGGAAGAATTGTGCAGGACATGCAGTACATGTTGTGCTAAAAGGGGACCCAAGCATAAGGGACGTGCTCCAATGAAGTTATATCAAGTTGGCGCACCAATGGAAAGAGTAGCCGTTGACATTGCTGCTCCTTTGCCCCAAACTTGTGCTTGAAACAGGTACATTTGTGTGGTGGTTGATTATTTGGGAAGAGAATAATGCTTTTATTTCCTAAATTTTCAGTAAAGTATTATAGAAACGTTTAATCCCATGTAAGTTATTAATTACTAAAAATTATACAGAAAGGCATTTTTTCCTCCTTTAAAAGAAAACATTGTTTTTAATGAGTAAGAGTGAAATATATAAAAACACCCGGATTAATGTGAATATTGTTCCACCTGTATCTTTCCACTACTTCGACACCCTTTGATGGATGTTTACCAAATTTGGAATGAATGTTTGTTGGGTCCAAAGGAGATACATGCAAATTTGCGGTTTCACATTTTGTGTTTTACAGTTTTTATAGCGTTTTTACAACTACATATAAGAGAAGCAACTTTTCATATTCTGAGATAAACTTTTATTAATTATGAATTTACTTAGCTTCCGTCCAGGGGACGAATACTCCAGCTAGTTGGGAACAGAATAATGCTTTTATTTCCTAAATTTTCAGAAAAGTACTAATGAAACGTTTAATCCCATGTAATTATTAATTACTAAAAAATCCGTCATCATTATACAGAAAGGCTTTTTTTCTCCCTGTAAAAGAAAACATTGTTTTTAATGAGTGAGAGTGAAATATAGTTTTAGGATTTAGAAGCAGGGGAAATTTATGTGTAAGAAAAACTGTAAGAAATTAAATACTACGAGAGTAAATCTCCCCCTTCCACTTGGTAAACCCACTTTTTGAACTGTAATTAAATACTACGAGAGTAAATCTTCCCCTT
>NW_013803340.1:0-537 GCF_000517525.1 Limulus polyphemus | reverse complement strand
AACGTAGTGTGTGTGTGTGTGTGTGTGTGTGTATATATATATATATATATATGCCAGTGTAGCTTTGTATTGTTACATAATCTGAATTTTTAAGAAACTCTCCACATAACTATAAATATAACCAACACCAGGTGCCAAAAAAGAGAGTATCTATTATTGGGTTGCTATAAACTTCGTAATCTATAGCTATGATTAACACTTATTAATTGGGAAACTTTAGATATACTGACCAGGAACGTTTATAAACTTTGAACATTACAAACCATTTAACTTCAGTGAATTCACATCGAATATTAGTAATATAACGAAAACATTACCTAACGTCATTGGGGGAAACTCAACATGTAATCAGCATGTGATCAGCAAGAACTACAGGGCTAGCTAGCTACCCATTAAGTGAATCGTATCTACATCAACTCGTAATTAACTTGCTCATCGTCAACCCTCGATAAGATATCAAAGAAGTTCCAGACTAGAAAGAAGACTTTATATTACTTGTAAGTTTGTGAAACTTTTCTAATATAAATCATTGTTTGT
>NW_013803339.1:0-537 GCF_000517525.1 Limulus polyphemus | reverse complement strand
GTCATCATCAGATCGAAACGTTGTACATTTACTGCTATGTTAAACTTATATTAAAGTTTTTCTTCATTACCCATTTAAGCCGTCTCCAGCCATTATTAGTTTCAAAGTGGGTTCCTCGTCATCGAAAATAATAAACTTTGTTGTCGGGCGTAGCTAAGAAGGCAACAATAATAAACAACATGATTCTATTGTTACCTTGTGATCAACAGGATTATTACGAATCCTCTTAATTCATTAGACGACTTCAAATCATTACAAGTACAGTGTCAGTTTCTTCGTAAACAAGCGAGAAACAAGATCTTGGGAATGATAGGATTTTGATGAGCATTTAGTCTAAATCTATTTAAATGTAATCTATAATTGATACCTACAGTGTAAATAACGATAAAGTTAAGATTCTTTATAAGCTCTTCTAGCTCTAAAGGAAACAGGGCTTAAGTTAATACACGAAATAAAAACACTTTTCTGTCAGTTACACAAATATGTCACTGTCGTTGTTATCGGACATATATATACCTTCCAAGATACTCATCGTTA
>NW_013803338.1:0-536 GCF_000517525.1 Limulus polyphemus | reverse complement strand
CCTAGACCCCGCAGCTAAACTCTAATGCAGACATCTTCAGTCTTGCCAGAAGTCACATCCCAGATATGAATGTCAGCAATAGGGATGATCTAGTACGAAGGAAGCCACAGGAATTCGATGGGAAGGTACCGTGGGAAGCATATAGAGCACAATTTGAGCTCCTGGCAGAGATGAATGGATGGACAGAGGAGCAGAAAGTAGTATATCTGGCAACGAGCTTGAAGGGACAACCACTGGAAATACTTGGACAGTTGTCAGCAGATGACAGGCACAACTATAGAGCACTGGTAGCGGCTCTAGAACTCAGGTATGGAACCCAAAATCAGTCTGAAGTCTACAGGGCTAGGTTTAGGACGAGAGTCCGAGCTAAAGTAGGGCACACAAGGCCTACGAACTGCGCCACCTGATGTCCTCAAGTTGTTGCTGAGGGATCAGTTTGTAGATGCCTTGGACAGTCCACAACTACAGATAAAGTAAAACAAGCTCACCCCTCTACAATGCAGGATGCAATGGCCAGAGCTCTTGAATTTGAATCC
>NW_013803337.1:0-533 GCF_000517525.1 Limulus polyphemus | reverse complement strand
AAGAACGAGAAGAGAAATTACAACAGTTGTTAGAGGAAAAAGAAGAAACAAGAAGAGAGACAACAACAGTTGTGTTACGTCTCCGTTTGTTAATTAACTTTCCGTAACTTCGTTTCCGACGAAACTTTAGCGACATAAGTCCTTACTTAATAAAACTGGTTTATTCTTTCCGAATACAACTTTACGATACACTTAATTTCAATATTAGCGCTAAAACAAACTCTATAACGAACGAACGTTAACTTCAACAATACCCTGTGACTACTCACTATCTACACACACATTATTGTCCCGTCACGTTGTCACCCTCTTTTATATACCAGACTACCCTATATCTAGTAAATGCTAGAGCATTCGCCAAGGTACAGGATAGTTCTAGAAAATAGGTGGCGCCACACCAGTCACGTGACCTCGATGACGCAACAGTTGCAAGAAAACCTGCAACAATGGCGGCTCGAACAACAAAATAAACAAGAAGAGAAATTACAACAGTTGTTAGAGGAAAAAGAAAAGAAACAAGAAGAGAAATTACC
>NW_013803336.1:0-536 GCF_000517525.1 Limulus polyphemus | reverse complement strand
CCTATTTTAAAGCAGTGTTCCACAATTAAACACATTTTTAATGCTCAATACACTGTTACCCAATGAAGGTTCCTGTAAGAGGGCTGAGAGCTTGCAATTAAAAGTATTTTAACACAGAGAAAAGTCGTACATAATTCTCCATATTCATTTACCTAAACAACAGTATAATATACTATTTAGCAGTAAAGGAAATACACATTCATTTTGGAAAAGAGAAAACAAAGGAAAGAATAGCTAGCTATAGATTTGAAAAGTAGATATGCACAAGAAGCCCTCTCACTTATACTGAGTTTTTCCACTTTACAAAAATTGACTTTCTGAAGCAACCCAAAATTGAAACACTGTAAGGCTTAGGACACATATAAAGGACACCATGATCAAATGCAAAAGGTTTCCTATGTATTCAGTCTACTGAAGTTGAAGGCATATCTGGAGAGTCTAAAACAAAAAAAAACGTTTGTTCACACAATCTTGCTGAACAGAATAACGATGGGAAAGAAAGAAGCTGAAAACTAGAAGATGTAAGTTATAAGGCT
>NW_013803335.1:0-537 GCF_000517525.1 Limulus polyphemus | reverse complement strand
CTTTAGTCAGTCAGTATAAGAAAAATTATCGATTTCTTCAGACAGTCATTAAAGAAAAAATTGCCGGCTTCTTTAGAGAGCATTATAAGAAGAATTACCGGTTTCTTCAAACAGTCATTATAAGAAAAATTGCATATTTCTACAGATAGTCGTTATGAGAAAAATTACCGGTTTCTTCATACAGTCATTATAAGAAAAAGTACCGGTCTCTTTAGAAAGCCATTATAAAAATAATTACAGGTTTCTTTAGTCAGTTATTATAAGAAGAATTACTGGTTTCTTCAAACAGTCATTATAAGAAAAATTGCTGACTTCCACAGATAATCGTTATGAGAAAGATTACCGGTTTCTTCATACAGTCATTATAAGAAGAATTACCGGTTTTATCTAATTCTTGTGATTAAGTTTACACTATTTATAACTTAGGGGTGACACTTTTAGTAGTTGTGTCAATGTTAACTTATGAATTTTGAGTAAGGTGTCACTGATCCCAAAAATCACTCCAAACCAAAGTCCAATCAAAAGGCATTATAAGTT
>NW_013803334.1:0-536 GCF_000517525.1 Limulus polyphemus | reverse complement strand
AAACGAGGGCTATCTGCGCTAGTCGTCCCTAATTTAGCAGTGAAGCACTAGGTGGAAAGTAGCTAATCATCACCGCCCACCGCCAACTCTTGGGCTACTCTTTGATCAACGAATAATGTGATTGATTGTCACTTTATTACACACCCACGGCTGAAAGGATGAGCATGTTGGGTGGGCCGGGGATTTGAATCCGCGACCCGCAGATTACGAGTCGAGCGTCCTGTTGGGCCAAGAAAAAGAGGGCCACAATAATAATAAAAATATTGCTTAAAGTTACATTAATGTTGGATTCTTTTATTCAGTTTATTTCGATCTCGGATCAAAATGATCTGATATTCTTCATATTGGGTTGATTTGAACTATCTATGAGTTATTTTTTTCATCGAAACGAAATATATATATATATATATATTGTAACGAATTTGTTATTGTATACTTATTTTAACATCGACGTTGTTTAGATTAAGTTTATATTTTAAAACATGCATAGCTTGTAGTGATAGATATGTATTGCAAAACTCCCGCTTATTTTCCAA
>NW_013803333.1:0-678 GCF_000517525.1 Limulus polyphemus | reverse complement strand
AAGACAAGATGATTTGGTACACGTGAGGTTCTTGATTGTTGGAGGAAGAGACACGATGAAAGGTAGAGTTTTCTTCTGATGGCATGTTATAGAAGTTATTTAAGCATTTTGTAATTCAGGTTTCATCCAATGTCAATAACTCCTAATAGTTGTCATTTTCTGGTTATAAATATAATCTAACTTCTTATACTGAGGTTTCAAAAAATATATATTATTTCTGTTATTTTCTGGAATAGAATAGAAAGTTGGCTCACATTCTGCCAAAATAAATGTAGCATAAAATCCATATTAATGAGCCATGCGAACGTGACACCACATAAAAATCATAAAGTAGGCTTAAGTCACGCTAGATCTGTGTAAAAACTCCTGTTTCTATATTATGCTGTCTGACTTAGCTGACAGTAAGATAACACAAAAAAAAACAACTGTGACCAACTCTGTTTACAGGATGCCCTGCTATTCCACAGCTACCTAACAATAATTACCGTATTTTTCGGAATATAAGACGCACTGATGTATAAGACGCACCCTTATTTTGAAGACAAAGTTTTGGAAAAAAAAAAGCTACAGTCGCATTTGAAAGATTTTTATTGAACAAAATTGAATTTTATACTTTAAAAATTAGTATATATTGTTCTAAAAACAAAACAGCTCTAAACATCAAAATAAGAAAGTACC
>NW_013803332.1:0-538 GCF_000517525.1 Limulus polyphemus | reverse complement strand
AATTAAAACTTTATTGAAGCCGTATGGCTTCCACTTTTAAACAACACTCTACAAGTACAAGTTTTGACGTAATCTAAATCACCTTCAGGAGTTACTTATAAGCCATGCTTTATACTTTTATCCCCTTTTTGAATTGCTTCACTAATTACTAATTTACATATTTCCTTGGTCTACTTTATATATATATATATTATTATAATATATTTTGCAATGTATCAACATATTAACTTGCTGTTCCTTCCATATATCAACATGTTGACTTGCTGGTCCTTCCATATATCAACATGTTGACTTGCTGGTCCTTCCATATATCAACATGTTGACTTGCTGGTCCTTCCATATATCAACATGTTGACTTGCTGGTCCTTCCATATATCGACATGTTGACTTGCTGGTCCTTCTTTATATATCGACATGTTGACTTGCTGGTCCTTCTTTATATATCGACATGTTGACTTGCTGGTCCTTCTTTATATATCGACATGTTGACTTGCTGGTCCTTCTTTATATATCGACATGTTGACTTGCTGGTCCTTCT
>NW_013803331.1:0-534 GCF_000517525.1 Limulus polyphemus | reverse complement strand
ACATAAATTTTCCATTCCCTAACATAAATGTTTAAAACAAGTTTACAATATTTTCTACTCTCGGCTTGTTAGATACAATAAAATATGTTCATCATTGCAGGATTTTCTGAAGAGAGTTCGTAAACTGACTTGAATTTTGTATAATCGAGGTTTCTCATTGTGAAAATTAAGCAAAAAATTCATTCAGTTTTGTGAAAAGAGTATCAATATTCTTGCTAAAGATTTACAAGATTACCGGAGTATACAACCTCCTAAAACTTTCAAATCTACACTTTGATTCCTTGGGATTTTGTTTGTGGTAATACTAAACAGCTTTAGTGTATGGTTTTACATATTCTTGATACTAGCCAAGTTTGACGTTACATCATTATTCTAGTAACATAAAATGCCAAGCTCTTTAAACGTGTAATCTACAAAAAAAGTAAAATTATTTAAAGAATTATAAGTATGTAATCTTATAACGATGAAGTTAAAACTCTACTGGATCAAATTTACCCATCCTTTTTTATTCGTCTTACTTCTACTTCCTGTTGT
>NW_013803330.1:0-646 GCF_000517525.1 Limulus polyphemus | reverse complement strand
TAGAAACTACGAGAGATACATCACTACTAGAAACTACTAGAGATACATCACTACTAGAAACTACTAGAGATACATCACTACTAGAAACTACTAGAGATACATCACTACCTAGAGGTACATCACTACTAGAAACTATTAAAAGTACATCACTACTAGAAACTATTAAAAGTACATCACTACTAGAAACTATTAAAGGTACATCACTACTAGAAACTACTAGAGGTACATCACTACTAGAAACTATTAGAGATACACCACTGCTAGAAACTATTAGACGTACATCACTACTAGAAACTACTAGAGGTGCACACTACTAGAAACTACTAGAGGCACATCACAACTTGAACCTATTAGACGTACGTCATTACTAGAAACTATTAAAGGTACATTATTACTAGAAACTATTAAAGGTACATTATTACTAAAAACGGTTAGAAGTGGATGATTACTGTAATCTAATACAACATCATCTTTGAAATTTTTAGAATCAAAATAGAAGTCAATCAAATTAGTTATAATAACGATTAATATGAAATTAGAAATATCGTTTGCATACAATTCGGAACTGAATGTCTAGACTTTTGGTTCCTCTTTGTCTATTTCTTTTTCTCTATTTTTTTTTACAACCTTCTTTCCCTGATGCTGC
>NW_013803329.1:0-535 GCF_000517525.1 Limulus polyphemus | reverse complement strand
CCATACTCAGGCCTGTGTTATCAAGACAATAAAATCATCTCAGGCCTGTGTTATCAAGACAAAAACCATCTCAGGCCTGTGTTATCAAGACAATAAAACCATCTCAGGCCTGTGTCATCAAGACAATAAACCATCTCAGGCCTGTGTTATCAAGACAATAAAACCATCTCAGGCCTGTGTTATCAAGACAATAAAATCATCTCAGGCCTGTGTTATCAAGACAAAAAACCATCTCAGGCCTGTGTTATCTATATTCTAGTTATTTAATGTACACGGAGTAATTGGATATTGATGATGTGAGGACAAAACAACAGTTATAGTATACTAATAAGCTAATTATTCTTTGGAAAAACTTATTGTAATCACTGCTTCGTCTGCTTACACACACACATATGTATATTCTGAGAAACGTATAACTAGGTATGCAAACAACAGCGTGAAGAATGTTAAATATACTGTATTTATCTATGAGAGTATAACCCACAAAGCTGTAACTAATACTATGAGAGTATAACCCACAAAGCTGTAACTAAAA
>NW_013803328.1:0-537 GCF_000517525.1 Limulus polyphemus | reverse complement strand
TTTGGAGTCTTGAGTACCACAGCGCCATCTATCAATTGGATGATAGCATTTCGTGGACTTATGGGTTTTTTCATACACGGCATGAACAGCATGTGAGTATATAAAAGGGGGAGGAGGGGATTATAATATCGAATATTTGCAAACGGATTTGTGTCCTTAATATATAAATAATATTTGTTTACATAAATATTAGGTCGTCAAGAAATTAATGTCGCGTTTTGAAACACTTTTATTACCAATTTTATTAATAGTTAAACGAACCGCCTAAACGTCACGTTAGTGTAGCCTATATAATATGTAAAGTGTAATATACTCTAATCCCTTATAGTGATGGCACATGACGAGACACACATTCGGCATGTAAAGCTGTTTGAATACACGAAGGAAAACAACGCCTCTGTAGTCACAAATAATATCAAAGAAATTTATGGAAATGTTTTGAACGTTCGTAAGTGTCAACGATGGTTCAGCAAATTTCTTTCAGGTGACGCTAGCCTTAAAAACTGTGATGGCAGGGGCCGACATGTTAGAATTGAT
>NW_013803327.1:0-537 GCF_000517525.1 Limulus polyphemus | reverse complement strand
TGAAAGGGTAAGTACGTTCGGTGACGAGGATTCGAACCTGCGACCCGCAGATTGGGGATCGAGTGCCACTAGACAATTAGGTAAGTTTAGGGGTAAGTAACATTCTAATGAACATTTTATTCAAAACAGCTTCAAACACATTAAACCAAAGCTTAAAGTAACACTTGTAGCTATAAGGGTGTGAAGAGCGGCAACTATATATAAAATGATTAAAGCCAACGTTTCATATTTACACAATTTTAAAAACTTAAAACGTTGGTTTTAATTATTTATTAAATTTTAGATAGTGCACAAGTGTCGATCATTCATATTTAACTATAAATAATTCTGATTATAGAGACAGAAACACACAAACAAGCCCCCCCCCAGTAGCACAGCGGTATTTCTGCGGACTTACAACGCTAAAAACCAGGTTTCGATACCCGTGGTGGGCAGAGCACAGATAGCCCATTGTGTAGCTTTGTGCTTAATTACAAACACACAAAAAAAATAACGAAAGATAGACAGTGATATTTCAGATTTTCCTTTCATCCACAG
>NW_013803326.1:0-531 GCF_000517525.1 Limulus polyphemus | reverse complement strand
GTATCATAATTTGTTATGTAACAGTGGTTACACAAAGCAAGAGACTACCCACTTATCTACTTCAAACATTTGAAAAATGACTCCTACATCTTCTATGATAACTTACCAAGCTTTTCTATGTTCAACATATGCTTCTTTAAACTGTGTATGTGTTGAAATAATGTACAAAGTTATCATGCACTGAGCTTCTACTCATCAGGTGTTGTTTTAGTTATTGGAGACAAATTCAATGGTGTAAGCAGTCATTTGTGCAACTGGGAAGGTGTGCTTCATACAAAGCAGGAGGGAGGCACCACATGATGCAGCACTTATGTTAATGCATGATAAATAAGAACTATTTTCCCAAGCACACACACTGATTCAAAGTAGGTTGAAGTTAAATATATACAGCATAAACTCATATAATGCTTTTCATTTCAGTGAGGTCAGATATGTTTATTCATAAATAAATTGAAACAGTCCTAGAGCATACATATGTATATATACAATTAAAAGGAGCACAACAAAATACTAATTTCACAATAAATAATT
>NW_013803325.1:0-538 GCF_000517525.1 Limulus polyphemus | reverse complement strand
AGCCTCCAATTCAATTTTTAAAACTGGAAGGACTCAAATTCCCTTTTTTTTAACTGTAAAAACTCAAATTCCTTTTTTAAACTGGAAAGGCTCAAATTCCCTTTTTTTTAACTGTAAAAACTCAAATTCCTTTTTTAAAATTGGAAATACTTAAAATGAATAACTATTTTAAAAAACATTTGAAACTATTTAAGAAATCAAAGAGTGAAACAAGCCTGAGTATTTTTACATACATACTCCTGTTTCACCATTTAGTTTTAGAAATTCATTACACCCTCCAGAGTTTTGTTTTAACCAACTGACCACAATCTGGTCAAGTTTACTGCACATGGTCAGTGAGATGCATGTAATTACTTTGAAAGAGATTATCAAAGGGACAACAAAATTCATAATCTGTTGACATGATATGTGGACAGTCCAGTGGATCTATGATTGGATTATCAAAGGGACAACAAAATTCATAATCTGTTGACATGATATGTGGACAGTACAGTGGATCTATGATTGGATTATCAAAGGGACAACAAAATTCATAATC
>NW_013803324.1:0-534 GCF_000517525.1 Limulus polyphemus | reverse complement strand
CGGGAAGAACACTTACTTAGATACAAATTATTATTTCGTTTACTACAATGACACTATTTTTTATTACTATGTTTATTAAACAAAAATTCAAACAAACTGAAGAAAAGGGAAGAACACTGATGTCAAACGAACATGCATCTTCATTCATCCTGATTTTTTTGTGAAATCTACGTCTTTTAGTATCAAAACTACGTGTTATGGTGTTTCTTTTACGTATTACGTAATGACATTTTGTGAAAATCTGTACGTGATGGAGGGTCTTTTGTTTTGTTTTGTTTTTTGAATTTCGCGCAAAGCTACACGAGGGCTATCTGCGCTAGCCGTCCCTAATTTAGCAGTGTAAGACTAGAGGGAAGGCAGCTAGTCATCACCACCCACAGCCAATTCTTGGGCTACTCTTTTACCAACGAATAGTGGGATTGACCGTCACATTATAACGCCCCCACGGCTGAAAGGGCGAGCATGTTTGGTGTGACGGGGATTCGAACCCGCGACCCTCAGATTACGAGTCGAGCGCTTTAACCACCTGGCCAT
>NW_013803323.1:0-532 GCF_000517525.1 Limulus polyphemus | reverse complement strand
GCCACTGGGGGGAGGGATGGGACACGTACGTAAACAATATAACATAAACATTCTTGTTATATATAAGGAAAGAGTATCTTACGTAGTAAAATTAAAATCTGTACAGGAAAGTTAAATAAAGTTAAGCAAACTGAATAAGTAAGGTTTATGTTATCGCTCCCCCCCTTTCCAGTGTCTCAGCAGAAAGTCTGGGGGCTCATAGTGCTAATCTATAACAAAATTTAGTAAAAGTAGATAGAAGCCTCTCATTATTTAAACTAATTATTGCCTCACGTTTTCTATACTTGTTTCATTAGGCTTGTGTACAGATACGCCTACACTATTAGGTCTAGTTTTTCATTAGGCTTATGTACAGCTAGGCCTACACTATTGGGTCTAGTTTTTCATTAGGCTTGTGTACAGCTAGGCCTACACTATTAGGTCTAGTTTTTCATTAGGCTTGTGTACAGCTAGGCCTACACTATTAGGTCTAGTTTTTCATTAGGCTTGTGTACTAGCTAGGCCTACACTATTAGGTCTAGTTTTCATTAGG
>NW_013803322.1:0-534 GCF_000517525.1 Limulus polyphemus | reverse complement strand
TAAACTAACTTGTATTTAAGTGATATACATATATTAAGTCATAATATTACTTACATTATTAAATTTTTATTAACCATTCTCTCTTTTTTTTTTTTTCAAAAACAATTTTAATTTAAATAGTTCATGTCACAGTGCTGATGACTCATTGTTGCTGCAATGATGTTTGTACATAAACGTTGTGAGTTTGTGCACGACGATAATGTTGATATTTCAAAAATAAGTTAATTTAGTTCACCAAGACAATAAATTCTTTTTTGTTTATGCTTATTGTTCTTCTTTTTACTCTAGGTTATAGAAAAAACTATGATATTTATTTCTGTTGTAAGCATAGATTAATTTTGTGGTTGTAAATTGAACATAATATTTTTGAGCCAAAATGAGCAAAATTACCTCTAAGAAAAATATTCGTAAATTTAATTTATATTAATACTAGAAATAAGCAGCCTTATAACACCAAAATATTGATTTTATTTAATTAGACGCTCAACGTTTCGCTTTCCAGCTTTTTAAGGAGCGTTCATTAAAACACAAACC
>NW_013803321.1:0-536 GCF_000517525.1 Limulus polyphemus | reverse complement strand
AAACCAAACAGCTGGATCGAACCAGCGGTAGTGGATTAATTCATAATACTGTGGAGTGTCCTGTACTACACTATCAGGTACCATCCTAGACCTGTGTCCTGTACTACACTACCAGATAACATCCCAGATCTTTGTTCCAAGGTGAATACAAGACCAAACAGTTGGATCGAACCAGCAGTAGTGGATTAATTCATAATACTGTGGAGTGTCCTGTACTACACTACCGGGTAACATCCCAGATCTGTGTTCCAAGGTGAATACAAGACCAAACAGTTGGATCGAACCAGCGGTAGTGGATTAATTCATAATACTGTGGGGTGTCCTGTACTTCACTACCAGGTAACATTCTAGACCTGTGTCCTGTACTACACTACCAGGTAACATCCCAGATCTGTGTTCCAAGGTGAATACAAGACCAAACGATTGAATCGAACCAGCAGTAATGGATTAATTCACAATACTGTGGGGTGTCCTGTACTACACTACCAGGTAACATCCCAGATTTGTGTTCCAAGGTGAATACAAGACCAAACAGC
>NW_013803320.1:0-536 GCF_000517525.1 Limulus polyphemus | reverse complement strand
TGACTGATTAACACATCTATGTAAGATAATGAATGATACAGATATCTAAATAAGTAATGATTGATACACACATCTATGTAAAATAATGAATGATACAGATATCTATTTGAAACAATGAATGATAGCGATATCTATATAAAATAATGAATGATACAGACATCTATATAAAATAATGATTGACACAGACATCTATATCAAATAATGATTGATACAAACATCTATATAAAATAATGATTGAAACAGACATCTAAATAAAATAATGATTAATACAAACATATATATAAAATTATTAATGTTACAGACATCTTGATAAAACAATGAATGATAGGTATTTAAATAAAATAATGATTGATACAGATATCTATATAAAATAATGATTGATACAGATATCTATATAAAGTAATGATTGATACAGACATTTATATAATACAATGAATGATACAGATACCTATGTAAAATAATGATTGATACAGACATCTATATAAAATAATGATTGATACAGATATCTATATGAAATAATGATTAATACAGACATC
>NW_013803319.1:0-538 GCF_000517525.1 Limulus polyphemus | reverse complement strand
GTCGTCAACAGAGGGCCACTGGTGTAGCTCTTCTTTGCTCCATTCAGACAGCTTCTTTGCCTCACGCACATCTTCCTCTGTGAAGCCGTACAAATCTGTCTCGTCATCATCATCTTCCGTGGTGGACTTCCGTGATGAAAAGGCTAGCCCCAGATCCTTCTCCCAGCATTTCTCTACACACTGCTGCCCAGGCCTTCCTACCTAAGTGGCAAACTTCCTTCATGTTCAGGCTTTTCAGATAGGCTTCAAGCGTTGTTGAAGGCTTTAGTGGAAAAAAAACAAAAAAAAAACGTTTGAAATGCACTTAGGACGTTTTAGGGATTACACAAAGGAAATTTGAGATTTTTTAGATGACGAAAAGTATTTTTAATTTTAACATGAAAATCACTTTGCACTCAGACTAGTTAAAAAAAAGAATCGATATTTTCACGGACAAATTTAAGTAAAAATACTTCATTAAAAAATCTGATTTTAGTGTATGCAAAAGGCTTCTAATGTTTACTACATGTCTACAAAATTTTGTAAAGATACAATTGAA
>NW_013803318.1:0-533 GCF_000517525.1 Limulus polyphemus | reverse complement strand
AAATAATTAATAATATTAGTGTTTTTTAATATTGTAATGGCCTATGTAATATCATGATGTAATAATATTCTCCATTCTGATTAAATATATAATTTTTTACATACGTATGTCTTTCTTTGTGTATTAAATAATATTAGCCCATTTCACGTTATGTGCCTTTTTATAATATTTTATACATTAATCTATAATTAAAAATTGATCTAAAAATAGAACTGTTATTTCGAAAAACTGGTTTTTTTGAATATTTGTTTTCAAAGAATTTACCGCAAACCGGTTATAGGTTCGTCATTTTTATCAAAATATATTTGTCGGAAATTTTCATTTTTAACGAACTCTCTTTTGACATTTGTCGCTGTTTACGAATGCTCCAGTTAAGGAGGCTCTAGATTGCTTAGAAAATAGATTACTAGAGAGTAACAAATTTTCTATGCTTGAGGTGAACGTAATTTTAAAGCTTGCTCATGATTACGTGTCAAACGCATATTTTAAAATGGTAAATACATTTTTTAAACAGATTAAAGGTTTAGCGATAT
>NW_013803317.1:0-534 GCF_000517525.1 Limulus polyphemus | reverse complement strand
CGTAATCTATTACCTAACTCCTGTAGCTTGTGTCCAAAAACTCGGACTGATTCGCCACGTTGTTAGATAAAGGTTACGTCATTTCTTTTAAAATGACATTGGTGGTTTCTTGTGTCCTATATTCATCTAACAACTCATGCACTAAGTATCGGTAATCTGTTGTTTCACAAAGCTCCCCATAAGCCCTAATATAACGTTTAACCTCTCCTGCTGTTCTTAAACGAAGTATATCAGCTTTCTGGGCATCTGTCCAGCCTGATATTCTCGCTGCTTCATCTAAAGCATCTATAAAACACTCGACATTTTCGTCTGCAGTGCCGTGATACAACGGTATGGCACTTGTTAAGTGTGTCGCACCACGGGGCCCTATTGGTACGGGTTGTTCCGCTGTGGCTTCATGATCGGTGTCAGCCCACCTATCAGCTCTAGGGCATGCACCACCCTCTTCCATAGTCGTATCTACCCCAGCAGTAGCCATAACTACTTCATTCTAACTTATTTCTAACTTACGCTACTTATACTACTTCGGCCGAC
>NW_013803316.1:0-535 GCF_000517525.1 Limulus polyphemus | reverse complement strand
AGCTTTGTGTGAATTTCCGAACAAACAAATAAGATGATGTTAACAAAAAAAAAACGACCAAAGTTCTTTTCCAACAGGAGTAACACCTGGAGAGAATTTATTACAACATATGGTTGTGTGTTTCTGGTGCGAGGCATGGATTTTCTATTAAAAACAAATCAAAATATGATTGTAACTCTTGAAAGTTCTCTTGTCCCCACTGACACAGCGATATATCTGCGAACTTACAACGCTAGGAACCGGGTTTCGATACCTGTAGTGGGCAAAGCACAGATAGCCCATTGTGTAACAAGCAGAGCCCAGATTGACCATTATGTAACTTTGTGCTTAACTTCAAATAAACAAAACATTTTCTTATATTGAATAGAAACATATATCATAAAAAATAGGAAAAATAAAAGAGTAATCACGTGCTACTTTTCTAGCCTTTCAATAATCTACTTCTGACAGTCGAAGACCATCAGATGTAACGAAATGTATGTAAAGAAAGTTGTCGACTCTTGGACTACTCTTGTAAATTTGATTGCCACTCTTA
>NW_013803315.1:0-536 GCF_000517525.1 Limulus polyphemus | reverse complement strand
AATAGACTGTTTGTAGAGCACATACTCCTGAATAGACTGTTTGTAGAACACATACTCCTGTATAGACTGTTTGTAGAACACATACTCCTGTATAGACTGGTTGTAGAACACATACTCTTGAATAGACTGTTTGTAAAACACATACTTACGTATAGACTGCTTGTAGAACACATACTTACGTGTAGACTGCTTGTAGAACGCATACTCCTAGATAGACCGCTTGTAGAACATATACTCCTGTATAAACTGCTTGTAGAACACATACTCCTGTATAAACCGCTTGTAGAACACATACTCCTGTATAAACTGCTTGTAGAACACATACTTACACATACTGCTTGTAGAACACATACTTACGCATACTGCTTGTAGAACACATACTTACGTATGGTGCTTGTAGAACAAATACTCCTATATAGACTGCTTATAGAACACATACTCCTGTATATATATTGTTAGTAGAACCAATACTCCTGTACATATTGTTAGTAGAACCAATACTCCTGTATATATTGTTAGTGGAACCAATACTCCTG
>NW_013803314.1:0-532 GCF_000517525.1 Limulus polyphemus | reverse complement strand
CTACATCAGAGAGTAAGAAATATCCTAAAATATATTATTTGAGAAAACCTCCAATTCAGACTTAAACACTTATTCTAACCCTATTATAAACGGGAAGTTAAATGGTGTGAATAAAAAAAGCATGAAACTTAAATAACAGCAATATCTTTATTCTCTGCATTGTTGCTGGATATTTTATAACTGTATATTTTGGTTATTATAGAAACAAGTTAAAATGCTGAAAATTTTATTTAAAATCTTTAACTTGTAGAATTTTATTGCGGTCTGAGTTTTGTTCAAACTCATCTATTAGGTCGTCAAGAATTTAATGTCCCGTTTTGGAACACTTTTATTAACCCCCCCCCCCAAAAAAAAAACGTACATCACGTATAATAGTTAAACGAACCACCTAAACGCCTATATAATGTGTAAAGTTTAGTATACTCTAATCTCTTATAGTCATGGCTTATGACAAGACACACATTCAGCATGTAATATTGTTTGAATACAAGAAGGGAAACAACGCCTCAGTAGCCACAAAGAATATCAAATA
>NW_013803313.1:0-535 GCF_000517525.1 Limulus polyphemus | reverse complement strand
TAAATCCTGTATCTTTTTATTGACAGTACACAGTATCGTTAAATCTTTTGGCGTGTTATTGATAGTACACAGTATCATTAAATCTTATGACTTGTTATGATAGTACACAGTATCGTTAAATCTTTTGTCTTCTTATTGACAGTACACAGTATTTTTAAATTATTTATCTTCTTATTGACAGGACACAGTATTGTTAAATTATGTCTCCGTATTGACAGTACACAGTATTGATAAATCCTGTATCTTCTTATTGACAGGACACAGTATTGTTAAATTTTGTGTCTTATTATTGACAGTACACATTATTGATGAATCCTGTAACTTCTTATTGACAGGACACAGTATTGTTAAATCTTGTGTCTTCTTATTGACAGTACACAGTATTAATAAATCCTGTATCTACTTATTGACAGGACACAGTATTGTTAAATCTTGTGTCTTTTTACTGACAGTACACAGTATCGTTAAATCTTGTGGCTTGTTATTGATAGTACACAGTATCATTAAATGTTATTACTTGATTATGATAGTACAC
>NW_013803312.1:0-534 GCF_000517525.1 Limulus polyphemus | reverse complement strand
AGTTATAATACATATGTATATAAATTATTACTATTTACAAATAAGTTCTTAAACTTATTTTTCTTTAAACACGGAATGGTAAATAAAAATGTATAGCAAATAATTATCTCTTCTAGTTACAAACTTTGTACTGATTTGCTGCTTGCCATAGGATGCTAAGCCTTATCAAATTTTGCACATGGAGGGTGTGAAATGAAATAATTTTTTTAGGTTTGATATATATATATTGAAATAACCAAAAATCATAAATTACTATATCAATACCATAGAATTCCACTATAATTTATCAAGCTTAGTAACTAAGCTGTATTTGGGTCTAACAAATATTATTTTTTGAGCTCACTAATGTTTTACCTTACCACTTGGAAACTAGCATGAAAAGAAAGAGTTTCCCATGCAAATACTTCACAGAGGCTGAGAAAACCAATAGGGAGACATTCTGACTTATCAGTTGATCATATATACGTCATTGGGTGAAGTGGGTTTACGTAAGCAGGTATTTGCAAAAACTGAAAAGGTAAGTAAGGCCACCTT
>NW_013803311.1:0-532 GCF_000517525.1 Limulus polyphemus | reverse complement strand
AAGTTCAATAACTACACAGAATATAAAGTTCAATATCTACAAAAAATGGAAATTTCAATAACTACAAAGAATGGAAAGTTCAATAACTACACAGAATATAAAGTTCAATATCTACAAAAAATGGAAATTTCAATAACTACACAGAATGGAAAGTTCAATAACTACACAGAATGGAAAGTTCAGTAACTACACAGAATGGAAAGTTCAATAACTAAACAGAATGTAAAGTTCAATAACTACACAGAATATAAAGTTCAATAAATACACAGAATGTAAAGTTCAATAACAACACAGAATATAAAGTTCAATAACTACACAGAATGGAAAGTTCAATATCTACAAAGAATTGAAAGTTCAATAACTACACAGAATATAAAGTTCAATATCTACAAAAAATGAAAATTTCAATAACTACACAGAATGGAAAGTTCAATAACTACATAGAATGGAAAGTTCAGTAACTACACAGAATGGAAAGTTCAATAACTAAACAGAATGTAAAGTTCAATAACTACACAGAATATAAAGTTCA
>NW_013803310.1:0-536 GCF_000517525.1 Limulus polyphemus | reverse complement strand
GACCTGTACCGGGCAATCGGAAACATGATAAAAACTACAGTATAGTGATTATAATAAGACCTATACCGGGCAATCGGAAACATGATAAAAACTACAGTATAGTGATTATAATAAGACCTGTACCGGGCAATCGGAAACATGATAAAAACTACAGTATAGTGATTATAATAAGACCTATACCGGGCAATCGGAAACATGATAAAAACTGTCAACAATGACCACACGAAATTCCTCACAACATTAACTAAATAATTCAACAGGGAAAATATGGGTAATTATTATTTAATAAGATGGAAAACTCTCTTTCTACACACTGTGACTTACAATTAAAATGAACCACCAGAGGACAGTGGGCCATTAAAACAATCGGTGACGTTATATTAATTCACTTGCTTAAAAAAACAAACGTAAATCTAAGTATGAACTTAAACTTATTGATTTTCCTTTATATTTAACAGAGACTCTTTTGTTGCCCCCCAGTGGCACAGCGGCATGTCTGTGGACTTACAACGCTAGAAACCGGGTTTCGATACCCG
>NW_013803309.1:0-536 GCF_000517525.1 Limulus polyphemus | reverse complement strand
CGACTTGTATTTTACGATCCATTCTATAGAAATAAACTGTTAGACTTTATTTATCGCATCATAATTAGCAGCGTTGCCGACTTGTATTTTACGATCCATTCTATAGAAAATAAACTGTTAGACTTTATTTATCGCATCATAATTAGCAGCGTTGCCGACTTGTATTTTATGATCCATTCTATATAAACTAAACTGTTACACCTTATTTATTCTATTATAATTAATCGTAGATATATTACTTGTCCTACGATAATCAATAAACAATTAGCGTTTTAAGACATAAAGTACGAAGTTATAACAAGGAGAGTGTAAACTTACACTTCGAATAATTACTTACGACAGATAACCATTAAATTATGATAAATAGAATTCAAATTATGAGAGATAAACACTTCTTAAATTATGATAAATAAACGTAACCTTATAATACGTAAACACTAACTTATAATAAATATAACCGTACTTATGTTAAGTGATGAAACGATTTGTTTGTTTTTCTGTGAGAAGAACAATTGAATCTTTATTACCCTCACCCC
>NW_013803308.1:0-537 GCF_000517525.1 Limulus polyphemus | reverse complement strand
AATGATACTATGTACTGTCAATAAGAAGACACAAGATTTAACGATACTGTGTACTGTCAATAAGAAGACACAAGATTTAAAGATTCTGTGTACTGTCAATAAGAAGACATAAGATTTAACGATACTGTGTACTGTCAATAAGAAGACACAAGATTTAACGATACTGTGTACTGTCAATAAGAAGACACAAGATTTAACGATACTGTGTACTGTCAATAAAGAGACACAAGATTTAACGAAACTGTGAACTGTCAATAGGAAGACACAAGATTTAACGATACTGTGTAATGTCAATAAAAAGACACAAGATTTAACAATACTGTGTACTCTCAATAAGAAGTCACAATATTCAACGATAATGTATACCGTCAGTATGAAAACACAAGATTTAAACAATAATATGTCCTGTCGATAAGAAGACACAAGATTTAACGATACTGTGTACTGTCAATTAGAAGACACACGATTTAGCAATACTATGTACTATCTATAAAGAGACACACGATTTAGCAATATTGTGTACTATCTATAAAGAGA
>NW_013803307.1:0-537 GCF_000517525.1 Limulus polyphemus | reverse complement strand
AACGAACGTTAACTTCAACAATACTTTCTGACTGCAGTTCAATTCCTCATTACCTACACACATTATCACATCATGTTGTGAGCGTCTTATATATATACCAGACAAACATATATCTAGTAAATGCTAGGGCATTTATAAAGGAACAAGATATTTCTAGAAAATAGAAAACACGTGACCTCGCTGACGCAATACTGCCCCCACCTTAGTATTGTTTGTCCCGAACAATAGCCACATACAATAAACCAATAACAATTAACAATAACTTAATTAAATGTACAGAATTACAATCACAAAATTACAATTCAACAAAGTCTCTTAATTTTATAGGACGTATCTTCTTCCGTACTGGTCTCCGTCTTGTTGGCTTCTGCTTCATGTGGGGTTCATCTGCTTCATCAGTAAATGTCCTATCATCGGTAACAGTCACATCAGTGGTAGTAACTTCATCAAGAGCTTCATCATTTCCCTTCTCAAAACTGAGTAGAGTTTCTTCTTCAACGTTGGCTTTTTCAGATGACACCTCTTCAGCAGCGTCAC
>NW_013803306.1:0-537 GCF_000517525.1 Limulus polyphemus | reverse complement strand
AATACAACTATCGGTCGTCAGCAGAAGACTCGAAGTAATAGTAGTAGTATTCAAAGGGAGATGGAATTTCGATGGTGGCTAGAACACATTTTACCTTCGACATTCGACCAATTTCCTATTACATACACTCATTCTAGTCTAAGAGTCTTTATAAAGATTGAATTGTGTCTTGAGAAGTTCAGCTAAAACGATAGATAAACTGAAACAATTGTCGATCGTCAGCCGTAGACTAGTAATAAATAGTATACTGTATAATAGGATGGAATTTGGATTGTGGCTAGAACACATTCTACTTTCACAATTCTGAGAGTTTCATATTAAATACACAATATAACCGTAAGAGTCTTTGTAAAGATTGAATTGTGTCTTGAGAAGTTCACGACAAATAAACTATTACAACTATCAATCGTCAGCTTTAGACTAGTACTAATAGTAGTATACATAGGAGATAGAATGTCGATAGTGGCTAGAACACATTCTAGCTGTCTAATTCAGCCAGTTTCCTATTAAGTATACTTAGTAAAACAAACCTCAAAG
>NW_013803305.1:0-536 GCF_000517525.1 Limulus polyphemus | reverse complement strand
TGGGTGCCTCACGAACTCTCCGATGATCATCATTTCCAACGTGTGAACATGGATTTGTCTCTTCTGGCGCGTAATGCGCGTGAACCATTTTTGGACAGAATTGTCACCGGTGATGAAAAATGGATTCTCTATGCGGATATTAAACGCCAAAAACAGTGGCTCAGTCTTAGACAAAAAACACTTCCGGCCCCAAAATCTGGACTCCATCCGTAGAAAGTGATGCTTTGCATTTGGAGAGACATCAAAGGAGTAACTCATTTCGAACTCCTCAATCCACAGCGAACTGTCAATGCAGAGATCTATAGCCAACAACTGGAACGTTTAAATCAAGCCCTTCACTCGTCAATCGAAAAGGTGTTCTTCTTCTCCACAACATTGCACGTCGACATGTTGCACGTTTGACGAACACAAGATTATGGAGTTGGGTTGGAAAGTTCTCCCCCACCATCTTAATGGGAAAACGTATGCAAATGTGGAAGGTGTTGAAGAGGACATCGACATATTTTTTGTTTCAAAGCCAAGTTATTTCTTTAATC
>NW_013803304.1:0-535 GCF_000517525.1 Limulus polyphemus | reverse complement strand
GACGCTGCTGGCGCGTTTGGCGCTGGTACGTGCGTGAAATTTCTCGAATGATCATGAATATCGGGGGAGGCCCGAGTACCTTCGATACGCCCTCTTTGTTAGTATATAAGCCTGACAGAGAAGCCAGCGATAGATAGATAATTAAAGAAGGTAACAGTAGTGACAGTAAGTAAAGCGTGTGAATCACTGTGATTTATAGCGTGTGTTATAAAAGTTGTTAAGTTGAAAGTGACGAGAAACGCACTGACTGTGGAATTACTGTATACTAAAAAGTTGTATGGAGAAAGAATAAATTGGTTTAACCAAGAAGGGACTTGTATCACCGAAGTTCCTGGGAAAGAATTTATACCGAAAATTAACCAACAAGCAGAGATGTAAGAGTATAATCCCTTAAAGTGATGGCAACGACGAGACACACATTCAACATGTAATGCTGTTTGAATACGAGAAGGAAAACAACGCCTCTGTAGCCACAAATAATATCAAAGAAGTTTATGGAAATGTTTTGAACGTTCATAAGTGTCTACGATGGTTC
>NW_013803303.1:0-536 GCF_000517525.1 Limulus polyphemus | reverse complement strand
GAAATAGGTTACGCGGATATATATATAGGATGGGACAACGTGACGCGGTAAGGTATAGATAGTGAGTAATTGAATTGCAGTCACAGCGTATTGTTGAAGTTAACGTTCGTTCGTTACAGTGTTGTTTTAGCGCGAGTATTGAGATTAGGTGTATCGGTAAAGTTGTATTCGGAAATAATAAACCAGTTTTATTAAGTAAAGGCTTGTGTCGTTAAAGTTTCGTTGGAACGAAGTTACGGAAAAATTAATTAACAGGCGGAGACGTAACAAATTGGTGTCAGAGAGTGGGATAGAAAAAAAAAGGAGAAGAAAAATGGAAACGAGAGGCGGAAAATCAAACTAAAGCTTAGCAGATTTGATGGCAGCAATACAAAAACAAGAAAAGAAACAAGAAGAACGAGAAGTGAAATTACAACAGTTGTTAGAGGAAAAAGAAAAGAAACAAGAAGAGAAATTACAACAGCTGTTAGAGGAAAAAGAAAAGAAACAAGAAGAACGAGAAAATAAACAAGAAAAGAAACAAGAAGAACGAGAAA
>NW_013803302.1:0-538 GCF_000517525.1 Limulus polyphemus | reverse complement strand
ATTGTCGGGAGATTACTAGATATAGAGTAGTCTGGTATATATAAGACCGGCCATGAAGCGACAAAAGGGTAATGAGTAATTGAATGTATGCGGATAAAATATTGTTGGCCACGTGAGACGTGAGTTATAGCGTTGTTATAGAGCGACTGTTGAAATTAAGTGTATCGTAAAGTTGTATTCGGAAAGAATAAACAAGTTTTATTTAAGAAAGGACTTATGTTGCTAAAGTTTCGTCGGAACGAATTTACGGAAAATTAACTAACGAACGGAGACGTAACATTATCAAGGAAATGGGGAGAGATACTTTAAAAAATGATACAAAGAAACCTAGAAGTGAAAGGAAAACTTCTTCAAAAGCAAAAGCTGTTATTGTACAATATTTTAAAGATGGTTACACAGGCATTAATTACCAATTTAAAGCTTATCTGTTATCTCGTTTTGTTAAAACATTTTCGTAAAAATTATATTGATGTACTTTGTCTGTTACTACTCCTATTAAAATAACTCTTATTGTTTGCACCGAGTTATCCAAGTTTAC
>NW_013803301.1:0-537 GCF_000517525.1 Limulus polyphemus | reverse complement strand
AAGTGTGTTCGAACTTGAAAACGTACTGCTGATTCCATGAAGCTATGTTATGATAAGAGATCTACTGAAGTCAGCTTTGTACCAGGAGACAAGGTGTGGTTGTATAATCCCAGGAAGACCAAAGGGAAGTCTCGTAAGTTGTCTTCTCCATTGGAAGGCCCATATGACATAGTGTATCGTCTCTCAGACGTGACTTTCCGAATAAAATGTGGTCGATGAGGTAAGCCAAAGGTGGTGCATGCCAACAGGCTTTGGCACTATCATGGTCCAGAACATTTCATTGGAACAAAGTGCACAACGGAACAAATGACACTGCTGAAGACGTGTCACCTGAGAAAGCCACTGTCGAAGAAGAAACTCTATCTGGTTTTGAGAAGGAAAACAGTGAAGCCATGAATGAAGTTACTACCACTGATGTGACTGTTTCCGATAATAGGACATTTCCTGATGGAGCAGATGAACCCACATAAAGCAGAAGCTAATGAGACAGAGAAAAGTACGGAAGAAGATACATCCTGTAAAATTAAGAGACTTTGT
>NW_013803300.1:0-535 GCF_000517525.1 Limulus polyphemus | reverse complement strand
AGAAAAAGAAAAAAACGAAGATGGAAACGAGAAGTGGCAAATCCAACTACAGCTTAGCAGATTTGATGGCAGCAATACAAGAACAGCAAAAGAAACAAGAAGAGAGACAACAGCAATGGCAAGAAAACCTGCAACAGTGCCAGCTCGAACAACAAGATAAACAAGAAAAGAAACAAGAAGAACGAGAAAAAAAAGAAGAAGAGAGATTACAGCAGTTGTTAGAGGAAAAACAAGAAACAAGAAGAACGAGAAATGAAACAACAAGAGAAATTACAGCAGTTGTTGGAGGAAAAAGAAAAGAAACAAGAAGAGAGATTACAGCAGTTGTTGGGGGGAAAAGAAAAGAAACAAGAAGAACGAGAAAATAAACAAGAAGAGAGACTACAGCAGTGGTTGGAGGAGAAAGAAAATAAACAAGAAGAAAGTCTCCAACAGTTGAGAGTAAGCCAGCATAGACAAATGGAAAATATTAGTAAATTTCAAAGTGAATTAAAAACATTAAAGGCCAATTTACTGTCTTTTACACAGGGAGAAT
>NW_013803299.1:0-537 GCF_000517525.1 Limulus polyphemus | reverse complement strand
AGAGACGGAACAAATTGGTGTCAGAGAGTGGGATGGAAAAGAAAAAAAATGGAAACGAGAAGTGGCAAATCAAACTACAGCTTAGCAGATTTAATGGCAGCAATACAAGAACAACAAAAGAAACAAGAAGAACGAGAAAATAAACAAGAAAAGAAACAAGAAGAGAGACAACAACACTTGCAAGAAAACCTGCAATAGTGGCAGCTCGAACAGCAAAATTAACAAGAAGAGAGATTACAGCAGTTGTTGCAGGAAAAAGAAAAGAAACAAGAAGAACGAGAAAAGAAACAAGAAGAGAAATTACAGAAGTGGCAACTGGAACAAGAAAGGAAACAGGAAGAAAGTCTCCAACAGTTGCAGGAAAGTCAACAACAGTGGCAACAAGTACAAATGGAAAACATTAGTAAATTTCAAAGCGAATTAAATACATTAAAGGATGAGTTATTCTCATTTACACAAGGAAGATACATTAACCATCGACTTAATCAGCCCCAGACAATGGCAAGCCCCTTCCAGACCCCGCAGCTAAACCCTAAT
>NW_013803298.1:0-535 GCF_000517525.1 Limulus polyphemus | reverse complement strand
ACTGGGGGACATTAATAATGAAATATAGAGGCTTTACGTTTTATCCTTGAGTTGATCGGAGTTTACTCTTGATAATGTCTTCTATCCGACACGTCGGAATAAATTCTACGTACTTTGCTTGTTTGTTTGTTTTTGAATTTCTCGCAAAGCTGTTCGTTAGGCCAGCTTAAGTTTTCAGCATTACTGGTTGATGGTCATTCGCAACGAGCCTCTTTTGTCTTTTTTTTTAGATCTTTATTTGTTTGTTTTTGAATTTCGCGCAAAGCTACACGAGGGCTATCTGCGCTAGCCGTCCCTAATTTAGCAGTGTAAGACTAGAGGGAAGGCAGCTAGTCATCACTCTTGGGCTACTCTTTTACCAACGAATAGTGGGATTAACCGTCACATTATAACCCCTCCCCCCCACGGCTGAAAGGGCGAGAATGTTTGGTGTGATGGAGATTCGAACCCACGACACTCGGATTGCGAGACGAGTGCCTTATCCACCTGGCCATGCCGGGCCTTTTATAGATCTAATAAAAATAGTTTTGTTCGT
>NW_013803297.1:0-539 GCF_000517525.1 Limulus polyphemus | reverse complement strand
CGAACATTATAACTCACTTAACTTCAGTGCACTGTCATCGGACATTAGTATTTTTACAAAAACATTATTGTTACGTCTCTGGTCGTTAGTTAATTACTCGTAAAAATTATTTCCGAAAAACTTCAGCGATGCAAGTCCTTTCTCAAATAAAACTAGTTTATTCTTTCTCAATTCAACTTTGCAATACACTTAATTTCCACAGTCCCTTGAACTTCAACATACGTTATAATTCTCAATGAACGATTCACGCACTTTACTTACTACCGCGCTTGACTCAAATGTCCGTCTATATCTTCAATCTCTCTGTTTGCTATTAAATTGTTGCCGTCACTTTATTTGCCGGCTTATATACTATAAGAGCGGCATTCTAGCAACCGCTAGGACGTTCGACAAGTTCCTCGATTTTTCTAGACACTCATTATGTGTTACTAGGGTCACGTGGCCTCCACTGTCGTAACATTATCTAACTTCAACGGTGGAAAACTCAGCAATGTGGCAAAGGACAAAGCTAGCTAGCTTCCCGGCGAATCCTACCTGCA
>NW_013803296.1:0-536 GCF_000517525.1 Limulus polyphemus | reverse complement strand
TAAAAATTTACAGATTAACTAAATGATAGAATGAGAAATAACTGTAAACAAATCCAAAACGAAATAAAATTATACTTTCTATTTCACACTCTCCCCTTTAGAAGTGGTTACATTAATTAGTTTAAAATTAAGTCCTTACTTGTAACGTTATACTAACATCCTACACGGTTTAACTATAGATACAGTACAAGGAGAAACCACTTTCTTATAAATTTGAATTTATCTTTAGGCTCTAATTCACCTTAACGAAGTTAGTTATAAGACCAGTTAAATCTGCAATAATTAAATAACATACCATGTACATACTCTTTACCAATATTAATATCTGTACGTCACTGATATGGGAAACTGATGTCAGTCTCATAATTCATATAATTAAAAATTGATGAGATTAGCTAGAAGGTGAGTTAGCGTTGAAGTGTAAATAAAAATC
Organism: Limulus polyphemus; assembly: GCF_000517525.1. Taxonomy (NCBI): domain Eukaryota; kingdom Metazoa; phylum Arthropoda; class Merostomata; order Xiphosura; family Limulidae; genus Limulus; species Limulus polyphemus. The sequence goes on along the minus strand of NW_013803296.1, from coordinate 103 downwards.
CAGAGGTTAACTAAACGATAGAATGAATAATAAATGAACGGTAAAGAAATCAATAACAAAATAATATGCTATCTCACACTCCTTCCGCTTTAGTACAACGAAT
>NW_013803295.1:0-536 GCF_000517525.1 Limulus polyphemus | reverse complement strand
GCCACAACATGTAAATTCATACTAAAACATGTCACTACATGGAAGATCAACTTAAAGACATGTTACTACATGAAACATCGTACTAATGGCATAGCACTGCATGATACATCGTACTAAAAACATGTAACTACATGAAACATCGTATTAAAGACATGTCACTGTATGAAACACCGTACTAAAGACACGTCAATACATGAAACATCGACCTAAAGACATGTCACTACATGAAACATCGTAATAAAGACATGCCATTACATGAAACATCGTACTAAAGACATGTCACTACATGTAACATCGTACTAAAGACATTTCACTAAATGAAACATCTTACTAAAGCAATGTCACTACATGAAACATCTTACTAAAGCCATGTCACTACATGAAACATCGTACTAAAACATGTCATTACATGAAACATCGTACTAAAATCATGTTACTACATGTCACATCATACTAAAGACACGTCACTATATGGAACATCAACTTAAATACATGCTACTACATGAAACATCGTACTAAAACATGTCATTAAATGA
>NW_013803294.1:0-536 GCF_000517525.1 Limulus polyphemus | reverse complement strand
GTGGATATAGTTCTAAAGTTGACAACTGGACACTATCAGTGGATATAGTTCTAAAGTTGACAACTGGACACTATCAGTGGATATAGTTCTAAAGTTGACAACTGGATACTATCAGTGGATATAGTTCTAAAGTTGACAACTGGACACTATCAGTGGATATAGTTCTAAAGTTGACAACTGGACACTATCAGTGGATATAGTTCTAAAGTTGACAACTGGATACTATCAGTGGATATAGTTCTAAAGTTGACAACTGAACACTATCAGTGGATATAGTTCTAAAGTTGACAACTGGATACTATCAGTAGATATAGTTCTAAAAAGTTGACAACTGGATACTATCAGGGGATATAGTTCTAAAGAGTTGACAACTGGACACTATCAGTGGATATAGTTCTAAAGTTGACAACTGGATACTATCAGTAGATATAGTTCTAAAGTTCACACCTGATACTATCAGTGGATATAGTTCTAAAGTTGACAACTGGACACTATCAGTAGATATAGTTCTAAAAGTTGACAACTGGATACTATCA
>NW_013803293.1:0-538 GCF_000517525.1 Limulus polyphemus | reverse complement strand
GCCTTACTTGGTACAACTACTCCATGAACACCTAGGTGTAACTCTAATTACCGAATTTATAACCACCATACTCATCTTTAGCCTTACTTGGTACAACTACTCCTTGAACACCTAGGTGTAACTCTAGTTTCCGAATTTATAACCACCATACTCATCTTTAGCCTTACTCATTACAACTACTCCATGAAACCTAGTTGTAACTCTAGTTACAGAATTTTTAACCACCATACCCATCTTCAGCCTTACTTGGTACAACTACTCCATCACCACGTAGGTGTAACTCTAATTACCGAATTTATAACCTTCATGCTCATCTTTAGCCCTACTTGGTACTACTACTCCATGAACACCTATTTGTAACACTAGTTTCCGAATATATCTCCATTATACTCATCTTTAGCCTTACTTGGTACAACTACTCCATCAACACCTAGATGTAACTCTAGTTACCGATTTTATAACCACCATACTCATCTTTCGCCTGACTTGGTACAACTACTCCATGAAACATAGGTGTAACTCTAGTTACCGAATTTAT
>NW_013803292.1:0-1435 GCF_000517525.1 Limulus polyphemus | reverse complement strand
CCATGTAAGGCCAAAGATGAGTATGGTGGTTATAAATTCTGTAATTAGAGTTACACCTAGGTGTTCATGGAGTAGTTGTACCAAGTAAGGCTAAATATGAGTATGGTGGTTATAAATTCGGTAATTAGAGTTACACCTAGGTGTTCATGGAGTAGTTGTACGGAAGTAACGCTAAAGATGAGTATGGTGGTTAAAAATTCTGTAAATAGTATTACAACTAGGTTTCATGGAATAGTTTTACCAAGTAAGGCTAATGATGCGTCTGATGGTTATAAATTCGGTAACTATAGTTACACCTAGATGTTTATGGAGAAGTCGTATCAAGTAAGGCTAAAAATGAGTATGGTGGTTATATATTCGGTGACTATAGTTACACCTAGGTTTTTATGGAGTTTTTGTACCTTGTAAGGCTGAAGATGAGTATGGTGGTTATAAATTTGTAACTATAGTTACACCTAGGTGTTCATGGAGTAGTTGTACTAAGTAAGGCTAAAGATGAGTATGTTGGATATAAACTCGCTAACTATAGTTACACCTAGATATTTATGGAATAGTTGTACCAAGTAAGGCTAAAATGAGTATGGTGGTTATAAATTCTGTAACTACTCATCTTTAGCCTTACTTGGTACAACTACTCCATGAACACTTAGGTGTAACTCCTCCATGAACACCTAGGTGTAACTCTAGTTACAGAATTTTTAACCACCATACTCATCTTTAGCCTTACTTGGTACAACTATTCCATAAATATCTAGGTGTAACTATAGTTAGCGAGTTTATATCCAACATATAGTTGTACCAAGTAAGGCTAAAGATATGTATGGTGGTTATAAATTCGGTAACTAGAGTTACACCTAGTTGTTGATGGTGTCGTTGTGACAAGTAAGGCTAAAATTGAGTATGGTGGTTATAAATTCTGTAACTAGAGTTACACCTAAGTGTAAATGGAGTAGTTGTACCAAGTAAGGCTAAACATGAATATGGTAGTTATAAATTCTGTAACTAGTGTTACAACTAAGTGTTCATGGAGTAGTTGTACCAAGTAAGGCTAAAGAAGAGTATGTTGGATATAAACTTGCTAACTATAGTTACACCTAGATATTTATGGAATAGTTGTACCAAGTAAGGCTAAAGATGAGTATGGTGGTTATGAATTCGGAAACTAGAGTTACACCTAGGTGTTCATGGAGTAGTTGTACCAAGTAAGACTAAAGATGAGTATGGTGGTTATAAATTCGGTAATTAGAGTTACACCTAGGTGTTCATGGAGTAATTGTACCAAGTAAGGCTAAAGATGAGTATGGTGGTTATAAATTAGGTAACTAGAGTTATACCTACGTGTTCGTGGAGTTGTTATACCAAATAAAGATAAAGATGAGTATGGGGTTACAAATTCGGTAACTAGAGTTACACCTAGGTGTTCATTGAGTAGTTG
>NW_013803291.1:0-538 GCF_000517525.1 Limulus polyphemus | reverse complement strand
AGCTAAAGATGAATATGGTGGTTATGAATTCGGAAACTAGAGTTCCACCTAGGTGTTAATGGAGTAGTTGTACCAAGTAAAGCTAAAGATGAATATGGTGGTTATGAATTCGGAAACTATAGTTCCACCTAGGTGTTTATGTAGTAGTTGTACCAAGTAAGGCTAAAGATGAGTTTGGTGGTTATAAAGTATATAACTAGAGTTACACCTAGGTGTCCATAGAGTAATTGTACCAAGTAAGGCTAAAGATGAATATGGTGGTTATAAATTCGGTAACTAGAGTTACACCTAAGTGTTCATGGAGTAGTTGTACCAAGTAAGGCTAAAGATGAGTAGGGTGGTTATAAATTCGGTAACTATAGTTACACCTAGGTGTTTATGGAGTAGGTGTACCAAGTAAGGATAAAGATTAGTATGGTGGTTATAAATTCGGTAACTTTAGTTACACCTAGGTGTTCATGGTGTAGTTGTACCAAGAAAGGCTAAAGATGAGTATGATGGTTATAAATTCGGTAACTATAGTTCCACGTAGGTGTTC
>NW_013803290.1:0-922 GCF_000517525.1 Limulus polyphemus | reverse complement strand
CATCTCAACATTTTATCATTTCATTATTTATCAGTCATCTCAACATTTTATCATCCCATTATTTATTATCCATCTCAACATTTTATCATCCCGTTATTTATCAGTCATCTCAACATTTTATCATTCATTATTTATCAGTCATCTCAACATTTTATCATCCCATTATTTAACAGTCATCTCAAAATTTTATCATCCCATTATTTATCAGTCATCTCAACATTTTATCATATCATTATTTAACAGTCATCTCAACATTTTTCATCCCATTATTTATTAATCATGTCAACATTTTATCATCCCATTATTTAACAGTCATCTCAACGTTTTAGGGATGATAAAATGTTGAGATTAATGATAAATAATGGGATGAAAATAATGATATGATAAAATGTTGAGATGACCGATAAATAATGGGATGATAGAATGTTGAGATGACTGATAAATAATGGGATGATAAAAGGTTGAGATGACTGATAAATAAGGAGATGATAAAATGTTGAGATGAGTGATAAATAATAGTGAGATGATAAAATGTTGAGATGACTGATAAATAATGGGATGATAAAATGTTGAGATGTCTGTTTGTTGAGATGACTGATAAATAATGAGATGATAAAATGTTGTGATGACTGATAAATTTTTATCATCCCATTATTTACCAGACATCTCAACATCTTGTTAAATAATGAGATGATAATATGTTGAGATGACTGATAAATAAGGAGATGATAAAATGTTTTGATGAGTGATAAATAATGGAATGATACATCTCAACATTCTATCATCTCATTATTTATCAGTCATCTCAACATTTTATCATCTCATTATTTATCAGTCTTCTCAACATTTTATCATCTCACTATTTAAAAGTCATCTCAATATTTTATCAATCCATTATTTATCACAGTCATCTCAACATTTT
>NW_013803289.1:0-535 GCF_000517525.1 Limulus polyphemus | reverse complement strand
TTAATACCAAACAATGTTGAATGTCACTAAATATCTTTATATAGATGTTGTATGTGGCTTGATACCAAACAATGTTTATAGTCAATAATATCTTTATACAGGTGTTGTAGGTAGTTTGATACCAAACAATGTTTAAAGTCCCTAAATATCTTTATAAAGATGATGTAGGGGGTTTAATACCAAACAATGTTTATAGTCACTAAATATCTTTATACAGATGTTGTAGGTGGTTTAATATCAAACAATGTTCAATGTCACAAAATATCTTTATATAGATGTTGTAGATGGTTTGATACCAAACAATGTTTATAGTCACTAAATATCTTTATACAGATGGTATAGGTGGTTTCATATCAAACCGTATTTATGGTCACTAAATATCTTTATATAGATGTTGTAGATGGTTTGATACCAAACAATGTTTATAGTCAATAATATCTTTATACAGGTGTTGTAGGTAGTTTGATACAAAACAATGTTTCTAGTCACTAAATATCTTTATACAGATGTTGTAGGTAGTTTGATACCACTAAAT
>NW_013803288.1:0-538 GCF_000517525.1 Limulus polyphemus | reverse complement strand
TAAAAGAGGACCCAAGCATACGGGACACTCACCTTATGAAGAGTTGCCTGAGAGTGTGTCAGAGTTTGTGAAAGTGTTATCGGAAAGGATGGATGATATTCACCATCAAGTGCGTACAAACTTGAAAACGTCTGCTGATTCGATGAAGTAAACTTATGATAAGAGATCTACTGAAGTCAACCTTGGTCCAGGAGACAAGGTATGGTTGTATAATCCCACGAAGACCAAAGGGAAGTCTCCTAAGTTGTCTTCTCCATGGGAAGGCCCATATGACATAGTGGATCGTCTCTCAGAAGTGACTTTCCGGGTAAAATGTGGTCGGCGAGGTAAACCAAAAGTGGTGCATGCCATCAGGCTTTGGCGTTATCATGGTCCAGGACATTTCAGTTGGGATGAAGTGGACCACAGAACAAATGACGCCGCTGAAGACGTGACACATGAAGAAGCCACTGTCGAAGAAGAAACTCGACTCAGTTTGGAGAAGGGAAACGGTGAAGCTTTTGATGATGTTACTAACACTGATGTGACTGTTACCGAT
>NW_013803287.1:0-730 GCF_000517525.1 Limulus polyphemus | reverse complement strand
GTACTATTATTATAACATTAACTCATTAACCTGCTTTTAATAATGTACTATTATTATAACATTAACTCATTAACCTGCTTTTAATAATGTACTATTATTATAACATTAACTCATTAACCTGCTTTTAATAATGTACTACTATTACAATTTTGTTTTGTTAACATTAACTCAATAACCTACTTTTAATAATGTACTACTATTACAATTTTGTTTTGTTAACATTAACTCAATAACCTGCTTTTAATAATGTACTACTATTACAATTTTGTTTTGTTAACATTGACTCAATAACCAGCTTTTAATAATGTACTACTATTACAATTTTGTTTTTGTTAACATTAACTGAATAACCTGCTTTTAATAATGTACTACTTTTACAATTAACTGAATAACCTGCTGTTAATAATGTACTACTATTACAATTAACTCAATAACCTACTGTTAATAATGTACTACTATTACAATTAACTCAATAACCTACTGTTAATAATGTACTACTATTACAATTAACTCAATAACCTACTGTTAATAATGTACTATTATTACAATTAACTCAATAACCTACTGTTAATAATGTACTACTATTACAATTAACTCAATAACCTACTGTTAATAATGTACTACTATTACAACATTAACTCAATAACCTACTGTTAATAATGTACTACTATTACAACATTAACTCAATAACCTACTGTTAATAATGTACTACTATTACAATTAACTCAAT
>NW_013803286.1:0-539 GCF_000517525.1 Limulus polyphemus | reverse complement strand
AGTCCTTCTTCAACTAGATTTTGTCGACTTTGATAACGGTCTTTTTAGTCCCTTCTTACACTAGATTTTGAGGACATACATAATTGTCTTTCTAAACCTTTTCACAATAGATTTTGTTCACTTTCATAGTGATCTTTTTAGTCCTTTTTCCGCTAGATTTTTTTACTTTGGTAGTGATTTTTTTTCCTTCTAACACTAATTTTTTTGGACTTTGATAACGGTTTTTTAGTTTTCCTTACACTAGACTTTATCTACTTTGATAATGATATTTTTAGTCCTTCTAACAATAGATTTTTTCGACTTTGATAACCGTCTCTTTAGCCCTTCTTCCACTAGATTTTGTTGTCATTTATAATGGTCTTTTTAGTCGTTTTTACAATAGATTTTGTCCACTTTGATAATGATCTTTTTAGTCCTTCTTACATAGATTTTTTCGACTTTGATAATGGTCTTTTTAATCCTTTTTACACTAGATTTTGTCGACTTTCGTAACTGTCTTTTTAGTCCTTCTTACACTTGATTTTTTCGACTTTGATAAT
>NW_013803285.1:0-538 GCF_000517525.1 Limulus polyphemus | reverse complement strand
TGTCGATCAGTTAACTGTCCTTCACCTATTAGCAAGTTAACCATTCTTCATTAGTCAACCAGTTAACCATTCTTCAATTGTCGAGAAGTTAATTATCCTTCACCTGTCGATCAGTTAACTGTCCTTCGCCTATTAGCAAGTTAACCATTCTTCACCTGTCGACAAGGTAAACATCCTTCACCTGTCGAGAAGTTAACCATTCTTCACCGTCATTTGTTATTACCCTTTCAAATAGGTAATCTGTATCACTTAAAGGGGTGGGAAATTATTAATTCTGTTATCTGTACCACGGTTGGTATCTACTGTTTTCAATAAAAATCACATAAAACATGATACTTTTATCTCAGATAGAACTTTAAAGAAGCTTAAAATAGTAAACTGAGGGAAATAAAAATACAAAAATATGAAAAATAAAAACACTCCAATAAAAATTAGCATTATTTTGCGTGTTATTATTATTATTATTACAACTAATTTAGTCGCATACTGCTTTTCTAATTAAGTCGCGTGGAGATAACTTGCATGCTTTGCGAAATGA
>NW_013803284.1:0-538 GCF_000517525.1 Limulus polyphemus | reverse complement strand
ACAAGATATTTGATAAGTATAACAGTGGAATACATATTTTATAAGCATAGCAGATGACAAGATGTAAGATAACTAGAGACTAGATATTTGATAAGTATAAAAAATAACCAGATATTTGATAAGTATAACAGATGACCAGATATTTGATAAGTGCCTACTTGTTAATAGAGCCTATCAGATAATACTGCCTACTAGTTGATAGTGTTTGCTAGTTAATAGATGCTACTAGTTAACATACCTACCAGTTAATAGTGTATAGTAGTTAATAGTACCTACTTGTTAATAATGTATATTAGTTAATAGTGTCTACTAGTTAATATACAAACACTGAACCATAGGATCCACATAGCTACACTTTAATCAGTAAGCCACTTCTGACCCTCTAGGTTAACAGCTTTGATATTAAAAACTAGTAACATCGACATGAAAGTTAGTAATAAGTTTGGTATTTACAACACAACATTCTTTTTGTATTTACAACATATTATGTTTTAAAAGAAAAATGTAATATTCGAGAATTTTATCTAAAAACTGTAAA
>NW_013803283.1:0-709 GCF_000517525.1 Limulus polyphemus | reverse complement strand
ATCATGATAATATGTATGGTTAGTGGTATATCATGATAATATGTATGGTTAGTGGTATATCATGATAATATGTATGGTTAGTGGTATATCATGATAATATGTATGGTTAGTGGTATATCATGATAATATGTATGGTTAGTGGTATATCATGATAATATGTATGGTTAGTGGTATATCATGATAATATGTATGGTTAGTGGTATGCATGTTTTCTGCTTATCCTCATGTAATGAAATATGATCATATTAATAACTAGCTGGAATAGCCGTCCTCTAAACAGACGTTATGTAACTTCATGATTAATGAAAGGTTATCTTAGGACATGAAAAGTTGCTTCCCTTATATGTAATTGTAAGAACACAAAAACCCATGAAAACTGAAAAACACAAAATGTGAAACTGTATGTATCTCTGCATGGACCCAAATTTGGTGAAGATCCATCCACACCCTGCGAGGTAGTTACACGGACAGACAGTACTATTATACTTATATAGATAAAGTCCAACACAAATTCAGATTTACTGACTACTCTCACCTACCTTGATCATCATCAGGGCAACACAGGGAAAGTAGTCATGGTGTTTATACAAAAGGTGTTTAAATAAAGCTGATGTTGTTACCTAATGTAAATTTAAACATATCTTAACTTTCCAAGCTGTGATTTCTGTTAATACTGTGTGAAAAGAGGCCATTAAGTTGTGTACTCACT
>NW_013803282.1:0-536 GCF_000517525.1 Limulus polyphemus | reverse complement strand
AAAGTATAGCCTACTAGGTGTACTTACATAATTTATAAACCATTTTGATATTTATTGTCATCAAGTATTGTTCAAAGTCACATAGCTAGTTTTGAAACTTATGTTTTATATGAGAAACCAGTCACTTGTGGTGTACATGGATTATAAAACATATTGATAAAATACTACTTAAGTTTACAAATAACAGATTCTATTAGTTTACAAAACTGTACATATACTTAACTAGATTTTGTACAGATAGCATTCTGGTATTCTTGGTTACATTATATGAACCTTTCGTGCTTTTGCTGCTGCAAATGCATCAATTAGAATATCAAAATTTAAGGTATTAAGTAGGTCTTTTTCAGTACTTAATATTGTCAAGCTACTAAGTCGTTCTTGAGTCATTGAGGTTCTCAAGTATGTAAGAATTAATTTTAGCTTGCTGAAGGACCTTTCACAACTAGCAATAGAAACCCCAATTGTTAACAAAATCTGTAATAGCAATTCTTAAATTTGGGAAAACATTTTCTACTATATGAAATTATAAATGTTAG
>NW_013803281.1:0-539 GCF_000517525.1 Limulus polyphemus | reverse complement strand
GCCAATCATAGCGTCCACGGGTCAAGCTAATATTTAGGAATGCATACAAACCAATCATTCTATCCACGGTCAAGCTAATATTTAATAATACATACAAGCCAATCATAGTATCCACTGGTCAAGCTAATATTTACGAATACATACAAGCCAGTCATAGTATCCACTGGTCAAGCTAATATTTAGGAATACATACAAGCCAGTCATAGTATCCATTTTTCAAGCTAATATTTAGGAATACATACAAGCCAGTCATATTATCCACTGGTCAAGCTAATATTTTGGAATACATACAAGCCAGTCATAGTATCCACTGGTCAAGGTAATATTTAGAAATACATACAAGCCAGTCATAGTATCCACGGGTCAAGCTAATATTTAGAAATACATACAAGCCAGTCATAGTATCCACGGGTCAAGCTAATATTTAGAAATACATACAAGCCAGTCATAATATCCACGGGTCAAGCTAATATTTAGAAATACATACAAGCCAATCATAGCGTCCACGGGTCAAGCTAATATTTAGGAATGCATACAAG
>NW_013803280.1:0-538 GCF_000517525.1 Limulus polyphemus | reverse complement strand
CCTGTTTCTTCCACATCATTTCGGCTGCTTATGTTAACAACTGTAGTGTTACTTTATTGTTCAATAGACATCTTGTCATCCTAGAATACACACTTAAAGATGTGAACCAGAGCTAAAAAAGTTTAATATAAACGAACAAAACAGCGTTTAGTAAAATGATTATATGGTATTTTCAGTTTATATACATAGGAAACAACGGTATTCATATTTTTAACACAGGAAGAAACAATTTCCAGCGAACTAACTACTGTGTACGAAACGTCAAGACAATCGTGTAGTAAAGAACTTAGTGGACCAGTTACGAAAGATTTGGACTGTAGAACAACAATAAATAACGACAAATTATGTGAATCATTGGAAAAAGATTCAGCCAATGTGAACGTTGATGACGATCAACCGTACAGTAATGGTCCAGTTCAACTTCATGTGTCACCAAAGGAAGCTCTGAAAATGAGAGAATTTTACCTTTTATCCATAGTTTGTATTTGTTCATGTTATCCATTCATGTTTGTGAATGTTTTTATAAGGTAAGTATATC
>NW_013803279.1:0-536 GCF_000517525.1 Limulus polyphemus | reverse complement strand
AGTGGCACAGCGGTATGTCTGCGGACTTACAACGATAGAAACCGGGTTTCGATACCCGTGGTGGGCAGAGCACAGATAGCTTATTGTGTAGCTTTGTGCATAATTACAAACAAACTTGTCTATTTATGGTTGCTTATTCTACGCGATGGACAAACCTAAACACGCCCATCTTACAAGACCTTGTTTCATCTTTTGGTTTTCGAAATAATCACTTACTGTAGCCATTGTATGGCCTAATGGTTAACGTGCTGGAATAAGCGTTCATATTTTAGGGGCAAAGCGCGTTGTACGAGGGGCGTTTTATTCCACAATTTGATTAGAATAGCCCTAGAGTTTGCGGTGGGCGTTGTTGTCTACCTGCCTTTCCTCTAACAATTCAAATTTAGCGACGGATATAGCAAATAGCTTTTGTCTAGTTTCGAGCGAATAGCAGAAGCAAAAAACTTACATGTATTTTCTGATTTTAAAATCGTGTTTGCAACTTTAGGACTTCATGCTTCGATAAACGTAAGTATGGTCTTGTAAAATCACGTTTT
>NW_013803278.1:0-574 GCF_000517525.1 Limulus polyphemus | reverse complement strand
GTGCTCTCTGACTGCAGTTCAATTACTCACTGTCTATACACACATTACAATATCCTCCCGTCACGTTGTCACCCTCTTTTATATACCAGTCTACCCTCTATCTAGTCAATACTAGAGCATTCGCCAAGATACGGGATAGTTCTAGAAAGTAGAGAGCGTGAGAATCACATGATCTCGATGACGCAACACTGCCCCCTCCTTAATATTGTTCGTCCCGAACAATAATAACATACAATAAACCAATAACAATTAACAATAACTTAATTACTGTACAGAATTACAAACACAAAATTACAATTCAACAAAGTCTCTTAATTTTACGGGACGTATCTTCTTCTGTACTGGTCTCCGTCTTGTTGGCTTCTGCTTCATTTGGGGTTCATCTGCTTCATCAGTAAATGTCCTATCATCGGTAACAGCCACATCTGTGGTAGTAACTTCATCAAGAGCTTCACCGTTTCCCTTCTCAAAACTGAGTAGAGTTTCTTCTTCGACAGTGGCTTCTTCAGATGTCACATCTTTAGCAGCGTCCTTTGTTCTGTGGTCCACTTCGTCCCAACTGAAATGTCCTGGA
>NW_013803277.1:0-537 GCF_000517525.1 Limulus polyphemus | reverse complement strand
TGTTCCTATTATATCTCTTTTACTGTAAATCTGTATGTCATTTGTGTGTTCCTATCATATCTATTTTACTGTAAATCTGTATGTCATTTGTGTGTTCCTATCATATCTCTTGTACTGGAAATCTGTATGTCACTTGTGTGTCCTATCATATCTCTTGTACTGGAAATATGTATGTCATTTATGTGTTCCTATCATATCTCTTTTACTGGAAATATGTATGTCATTTGTGTGTTCCTATTCTATCTCTTTTACTGGAAATCTGTATGTCATTTGTGTGTTCCTATCATATCTCTTGTACTGGAAATATGTATGTCATTTGTGTGTTCCTATCATATCTCTTTTACTGGAAATCCGTATGTCATTTGTGTGTTCCTATCATATCTCTTGTACTGGAAATCTGTATGTCATTTGTGTGTTCCTATCATATCTCTTGTACTGGAAATCTGTATGTCATTTATGTGTTCCTATCATATCTCTTTTACTGGAAATCTGTATGTCATTTGTGTGTTCCTATTATATCTCTTTTACTGGAAATCT
>NW_013803276.1:0-537 GCF_000517525.1 Limulus polyphemus | reverse complement strand
TATCTAGTAAATACTAGAGTATTCGCCAAGGTACAGGATAGTTCTAGAAAATAGGTGGCGCCACACCAGTCACGTGACCTCGATGACGCAACAATATTCTTTACACAGATAATTTGTTTCATTTTTACTTTGTAAATAATTATCAGACGTGTGTAGCAGTATAAATGTTTACAAACTTACTCGAGCTGATAACTCACTGAATTGAAAGCAGCTTATCTTAATTAGTGGAAAGGCTATAAACATGTGTCAGTTTTTAGTTGAAATCTATTTGTTTTCTTTTTGTTGATATATAACTGATAATATTGTTGCGTCATCGAGTCACGCAACGTTTCTAGAACTATCATGTACTTTGGCGAATGCTCTATTGTTTGCTAGATGCATAATTGTTAGATAACGAAGGAGTACCAGAAGCCACGCAGAAGCTTTATGGTGTGACAGAACATTCTACAAGATTGTGGGGACCAGTGTGGGTAACTATTGAGCTCATGGGCATAAAGGACAGACAGAAAGTATACTTGGCTGACATGGAAGACGAAT
>NW_013803275.1:0-1202 GCF_000517525.1 Limulus polyphemus | reverse complement strand
GCAAAAAACATGTCGATGTCCTCTTTAACACCTTTCATATTTGCATACGTTTTCCCATTAAGATGGTGTTGCAGCGAACGAAAAAGATGTCAATGCAGAGATCTATAGTCAACAATTGGAACATTTAAATCAAGCCCTTCATCAGAAACGCCCTTCATTCGTCAATCGGAAATGTGTTCTTCTCCACGACAATGCACGTCTAGTGTGGCAAGTTTGACGCAACACAAGATTATGGAGTTGGGTTGGGAAGTTTTTCCCCACCAACCATATTCTCCAGATATGGTACCATCAGGTTACCTCCATCCACAGAAAGTGATGCTTTGGATTTGGTGGGACATCAAAGGAGTAATTTATTTCGAACTCCTCAATCCACAGCGAACTGTCCAGGTTTTGAGGTCGGAAGTGGTTTTTGCAATTTTCAACTTGTATCGGGGTATTTTTAGTCAGAGGCAGTTCAAAGGTCAATAAAACAAAAATTAATGACTAGAAATAGATGTATACTGTTACGAGATTTAAGCTATTTAGAATAAACATTTGTGTTTCCTGTTACAATTTCTGGCGCGTAATGCACGTGAACTATTTTTGGACATAATTGTCACCAGTTATGAAAAATGGATTTTCTATGCGAATATTAAACGCCAAAAACAATGGCTCAGTCCTAGACACGGCACACGTGCAGCTCACACACCTAACACTGATCAAAATATTTCACTTGTACCTTACCATTGAAAACAGAGCTGACCAATACACTATTAGCTTACTAACCGAGTAGTACACTTATTCAGAGTTAGTGACGTGGAAATATATTCTCCGAAACTAATTTAACCCTATAGCATACGTTGATCAAAGTGTAGTTTCGAGATTAAACAACTTTCCGAATACTGAGTTCATTTATTATATTTGCTATTGTGCGGCTGTATACTGGGAAGAACTGAATAGTGGCTTCACTTCATCTGTCTCATAGTGACTACAAAGCACGTTCACACCAATTGTATGTTTAGTTAATTTGTATAGATGTATGGTATAGTAATGAGAGTGATTTGTGGTACTGGTTCTTCGAGTTTATTTCATGTTTTATTTATAATGAACAGCCGGTAGAAAACTTCTCAGGTACAGACTATGACATTTTTATATATCAACTTAGGATCATGTTATTTACAAATTAAGCCCAAAGTGTGGGATAAGTTGAATAAATGAATTTT
>NW_013803274.1:0-538 GCF_000517525.1 Limulus polyphemus | reverse complement strand
AATAGTCGCCAAGATGATTGGGATGTCTTACTACCTCCACTGCTGATGGCTTATAGGACAGCAGAGCATGAAGCCACTGGATACAGTCCAGCAAAGTTGATATTTGGTCGGAAACTTCGGTTGCCAGTGGATCTGTTAACAGGACGCCCACTTTATGAAGAGTTTCCTGAAAATGTGTCAGAGTTTGTGAAAGTGTTAACAGAAAGGATGAATGATATTCACCATCAAGTGCGCTCAAACTTGAAAACATCTGCTGATTCGATGAAGTTATCTTATGATAAGAGATCTACTGAAGTTAGCTTTGTACCAGGAGACAAGGTGTGGTTGTATAATCCCAGGAAGACCAAAGGGAAGTCTCCTAAGTTGTCCTCTCCATGGGAAGGCCCATATGACATAGTGGATCGTCTCTCAGACGTGACTTTCCGGATAAAATGTGGTCAGCGAAGTAAGTCAAAAGTGGTGCATGCCAACAGGCTTTGGCGTTATCACGATCCAGGACATTTCAGTTAGGATGAAGTGAACAATGGAACAAATGACG
>NW_013803273.1:0-539 GCF_000517525.1 Limulus polyphemus | reverse complement strand
ATTACGCACTTTCATAGCCAGTTTTTGTTTTTGACCATCTGCATGGCCAACTAGCTGCACAAGGCCTGTATTAGAACAGGATATGGTTTTGCAACACACAAAGTAAAAGACTGGGAAGCAGTTCGTAGAATCCTGTTTACACCATTCTGACAGATAATGTCCACTATTGTCTAGCTTGTCAAGCCAAGAGGGGTTAAATTTTGTCTTTCCACCAGGCATGGTTAGTAGTGTTAGTTACAGAAAGCTATTGCATCTACAGTTATCTGAAAAGAGAGTTCATTCAATTACATTTACACAAGCACAACTAAGATGTGCTTGCATCTATAGATCTATCAAAAAAAAAAACAAGACAACAAACTTTGATCTATATTTGTGACAACTTAAACAAGACAATTAAGAAAGATTTTTATTGTAGTTTCTTTCAAATTTGAAAGGTTTAAACTGGTAAAACAATATCTATAGATGCACTAAGTCTAAACAATAGCTCTGCTACAGGTACATGGCATTTAACACACCCTTTGTAAGCAGCCTGACACTGA
>NW_013803272.1:0-1117 GCF_000517525.1 Limulus polyphemus | reverse complement strand
GGGGGTAATAATATAACAAGTCTTTAAACAAGTTCATATTCTTAGGGTTTATAATAAGGTAATAATATAACAAGTCTTTAAACACGTTCAGATTCTTAGGGTTTATAATGAGGTAATAATATAAAAAAGTCTTTAAACAAGTTCATATTCTTGGGGTATATAATGCGGAAATAATATAACAAGTCTTTAAAAAAGTTCATATTCTTAGGGTTTATAATGAGTTAATAATATAACAAGTATTGAAAAAGGTTCATATTATCGGGGTTTATAATAAGGTAATAATATAAGAACATGAACTTGTTTAAAGACTTGTTGGGGTTTATAATAAGGTAATAATATAACAAGTCTTTAAACAAGTTCATATTCTCGGGGTTTATATTAAGGTAATAATATAACAAGTCTTTTAAACAAGTTCATATTCTTAGGATTTATGATGGGGTAATAATATAACAAGTCTTTAAACAAGTTCATATTCTTAGGGTTTATAATGAGTTAAAAATATAAGAAGTCTTGAAATAGGTTCATATTGTCGGGGTTTATAATAAGGTAAAAATATAACAAGTCTTTAAACAAGTTCATATTCTTCCGGTTTATAATTAGGAAATAATATAACAAATATTTAAACATTTTCATAATCTTAGAGTTTGTAACAAGGTAATACTATAACAAGTCTTTAAACAAGTTCATATTCTTGGGGTTTATAATAAGGTAATAATATAACAAGTCTTTAAACAAGTTCATATTATTGGGGTTTAATATAAGGTAATAATATAAAAAGTCTTTAAACAAGTTCATATTCTTGTGGTTTATAACTAGGTAATAATATAACAGATATTTAAACAATTTCATATTATTAAGGTTTATAATAAGGTAATAATAAAACAAGTCTTTAAACAAGTTCATATTCTTAGAGTTTACAATGACGAAATAATATAACAAGTCCTTAAAAAAGTTCACATTCTTAGGGTTTATAATGAGGTAATCGTATAACAAGTCTTTAAACATGTTCACATTCATTGATTTATAATAAGGTAATAATATAACAATTCTTTAAACAAGTTCATATTCTCGGGGTTTATAATAAGGTAATAATATAACAAGTCTTTAAACACGTTCA
>NW_013803271.1:0-537 GCF_000517525.1 Limulus polyphemus | reverse complement strand
ATTTACTGATAAGTGAACAAACCAATAACAAGATGTATCTTAGAAAATCGTCCAGTGAAGATGAAGAATAAAGCATAAGCGAGTTTTTATCTATAGAAGGTAAGACCCTTGTTTGATCTCACGTTGAATATAGTAAGCTATTACCACTGTGTGTTTTATCTCTTAAATTATATCAGAGCTTGAAATAAAAAACGTTACTCTATAAAATTTAATAACAAACTTTTAAATTATAGTACGCACATTGGTTAGAGTGAGTCGTACCTTCTCGTACAATATTATATTTGGTATATAACACGACATGGTCAGTTGACTAAAAAACTATACAAGTGAAACATTATAATTCGGCTCAAAATTCGGAAATGGACGATCAGGTTAAGAAACACTCATTTAACTATACTCCTATAATATAGTAGTTTACGGACTTGTGACTAATTACTTCTATAATATAGTAGTTTACGGACTTGTGACTAATTACTTCTATAATGCAGTAGTTTTCAGACTTGTGACCACTTACTTCTATAATATAGTAGTTTACGG
>NW_013803270.1:0-538 GCF_000517525.1 Limulus polyphemus | reverse complement strand
CAGTTTCAAATAATACCCAGTTCTCTTCCACAACACTAATCATGTAATAACCAGCAATTTACAACAGTTTCAACTAAAACCCAGTTCTATTCCACAACACTAATCATGTAATAAATAACCAGTTATGTACAACAGTTTCAACTAATACCCAGTCTCATGCACAACATTAGCCATATAATAACCAGTTATGTACAATAGTTTCAAACAATACCCAGTTCTCTTCCACAACACTAACCATATATTAACCAGTTATATACAACAGTTTTAACCAATACCCAGTTATCTTCCACAACAATAACCATATATTCGCCAGCTATGTACAACAATTTCAACCATTACCCAGTTCTCTTCCACAACACTAACCATGTAATAACCAGTTATATACAACAGTTTCAACCAATAACCAGTTCTCTTTCACAACACTAACCATGTAATTACCAGTTATATACAACAATTTCAACTAATACCCAGTTCTCCTTCACAACACTAACCATGTAATAACCGGCTATGTACAACAGTTTCTACTAATACCCAGTTA
>NW_013803269.1:0-1276 GCF_000517525.1 Limulus polyphemus | reverse complement strand
TAGTTACGGAATTTATAACCACCATACTCATCTTTAGCCTTACTTGGCACAACTACTCCATGAACACGTAGGTGTAACTATAGTTACAGAATTTATAACCACCATACTCATCATTAGCATTACGTAGTTAACCTAGGTGTTCATGGAGTAGTTGTACCCTGTAACTAGGAGGTGTTCGTGGAGTTGTTGTACCAAATAACGCTAAAGATGCGTATGGTGGTTACAAATTCGGTAACTAGAGTTACAGCTAGGTGTTCGTGTAGTGGCTGTACCAAATAACGCTAAAAATGAGTATGGGGTTATAAATTCGGTAACTAGCGTTTAACCTAAGATTTCCTGGAGTAGTTGTACCAAGTAAGGCTAAATATGAGTATGGTGGTTATAAATTCTGTAACTAGAGTTACACCTAGGTGTTCATGGAGTAGTTGTACCAAGTATGGCTAAAGATGAGTATGGTGGTTATAAATTCGGTAACTAGAGTTACTTCTAGGTATTCGTGGAGTTGTTGTACCAAATAACGCTAAAGAGAGTATGGTGGTTATAAATTCGGTAACTAGAGATACACCTAGGTGTTTATGGAGTAGTTGCACCAAATAAGGCTACAGATGAGTATGGTGGTTATAAATACAGTAACTAGAGTTAACCTAAGTGTTCATGGAGTACTTGTACCAAGTAAGGCTAAAGATGAGTATGGTGGTCATAAATTGGTACAACAACTCCACCAACACCTAGGTGTAACTCTAGTTACCGAATTTGTATCCACCATACGCATCTTTAGCGTTATTTGGTACAACAACGCCACGAACACCTAGGTGTAACTCTAGTTTCAGAACTTGTAACCAACATTAACCAACATACTCATCTTTAGCCTTACTTGGAACAACTACTCCATGAACACCTAGGTGTAACACTAGTGGTTATAAATTCTGTATCCATACTAATCTTTAGTCTTACTTGGTACAACTACTCCATAAACACCTAGGTGTAACTCTAGTTACCGAATTTGTAACAACCATACGCATCTTTAGCGTTATTTGGTACAACTATTCCATAAACACCTAGGTGTAACTCTAGTTACCGAATTTGTAACCACCATACGCATCTTTAGCGTTATTTGGTACAACAACTCCACGAACACCTAGGTGTAACTCTAGTTACCGAATTTATCACCACCATACTCGTCGTTAGCGTTATTTGGTACAACAACTCCACAAACACCTAGGTGTAACTCTAGTTACCGAATTTGTAACCAACATACTCATCTTTAGCGTATATT
>NW_013803268.1:0-537 GCF_000517525.1 Limulus polyphemus | reverse complement strand
CGCTATAACAACGAACTTCAACAATACTTTCTGACTGCAGTTCAATTACTCACTACCTACACACATTGTCACGTCACGCCGTGACCATCTTATATATACCAGACCATCCACAATCTAGCAAATGCTAGAGCACTCCCGAAGGAACAGGATAGTTCTAGAAAACGGGTGGCATGATACTAGTCACGTGATCTCGCTAACGCAACACTCCTTAGTATTGTTCGTCCCGAACAATAGCCACTTACAATAAACCAATAACAATTAACAATAACTTAATTAAATGTACAGAATTACAAACACAAAATTACAATTCAACAAAATATCTTAATTTTACGGGACATATCTTCTTCCGTACTGATCTCCGTCTCGTTGGTTTCTGCTTCATGTGGGGTTCATCCACTTCATCAATAAATGTCCTATCATCGGTAACAGTCACATCAGTGGTAGTAACTTCATCAAGAGCTTCATCGTTTCCCTTCTCAAAACTGAGTAGAGTTTCTTCTTCGACGTTGGCTTTTTCAGGTGACACCTCTTCAGCAG
>NW_013803267.1:0-538 GCF_000517525.1 Limulus polyphemus | reverse complement strand
GAAAGAATGGATGATATTCACCATCAAGTGCGTTCAAACTTGAAAACGTCTGCTGATTCGATGAAGTTAACTTATGATAAGAGATCTACTGAAGTCAGCTTTGTACCAGGAGATAAGGTATGGTTGTATAATCCCAGGAAGACCAAAGGGGAGTCTCCTAAGTTGTCTTCTCCATGGGAAGGCCCATATCACATAGTGAATCGTCTCTCAGACGTAAACCAAAAGTGGTGCATGCCAACAGGCTTTGGCGTTATCATGGTCCAGGACATTTCAGTTGGAATGAAGTGAACAACGGAACAAATGACGCTGCTGAAGACGTGTCACATAAAAAACCACTGTCGAAGAAGAAACTCTACCCAGTTTTGTGAAGCCCTTAATGAAGTTACTACCAGTGATGTGACTGTTACCGATAATGGGACATTTCCTGATGGAAGACGATATGTCCCGTAAAATTTAGAGACTTTGTTGAATTTTAATTTTGTGTTTGTAAATTCTGTTAATTTAATTAAGTTATTGTTAATTACCTATTGGTTTAATG
>NW_013803266.1:0-681 GCF_000517525.1 Limulus polyphemus | reverse complement strand
GGTGTAACTAAAGTTACCGAACTTATAACCACCATACTAATCTTTATCCTTACTTGGTACACCTACTCCATAAACACCTAGGTGTAACTCTAGTTACCGAATTTATAACCATCATACTCATCTTTAGCCTTACTTGGTAAAACAACTCCATGAATACTTAGGTGTAACTCTAATTACCGAATTTATAACCACCATAATCATCTTTAGCCTTACTTGGTACAACTACTCCATGGACACCTAGGTGTAACTCTAGTTACAGAATTTATAACCACCATACTCATCTTTAGCCTTACTTAGTACAACTACTACATGAACACCTAGGTGTAACTCTAGTTTCCGAATTAATAACCATACTCATCTTTAGCCTTACTTGGTACAACTACTCCATGAACACCTAGGTGTAACTATAGTTACCGAATGTGTAACCACCATACTCATCTTTAGCCTTATTTGGTACAACTACTCCATGAACATTTAGGTGTATTTCTAGTTACATAATTTATAACCACCATACTCATCTTTAGCGTTATTTGGTACAACACTCCACGAAAACCTTGGTGTAACTCTAGTTACCGAATTTATAACCACCATACTCATCTTTAGCCTTACATGGTAAAACAACTCCATGAATACTTAGGTGTAACTCTAATTACCGAATTTATAACCACCATAATCATCTTT